>NC_057801.1:722382417-722643290 GCF_018294505.1 Triticum aestivum
GGTTAATTTAGGTGTTTAATATATTGTGTTAGCTAGCTAATTAATAGAGAGAAGTGTCCTCTCTTATGACCGTGCTTGGTCGACGCTACGTACTGTACATAAAGAGGCCCTCGACACGCTAGCTAGTAAGAAAATGAAGGGAACCATTAAGTACAGAAGTTCGTCATGCATACCGAGAGAAGTGATCGATCGACCTCTCCTTCTCCGAGAGATTGGTCGAACAACAAGTTTTCATATTATCTATCCGATGCTACTGGCTACATACATATATAATATGTAAAATCTCTTACAATCCCCTAGCAATTGGAATCAATTTCCACATGATATTCTCCGGCTTTATTGATGACGTGGTCAAGAAAGAATCCCGCCAATTCCTCTTGAATTTCTTTCATGCGATCTTGTTCTAGGAGGTCATCCCGCATCTGTCACGTCTAATTTGAAGAAGGGGGTTAATATATATATGAATGAAACTCAACAGAAATGATGGTGTAATAAAATGAAATTGTGAATATTATTGCTTACGCACTTCATATTATCTTTTAGAGTAGCCCCGCTTATGTTTCAAAGTCGCGTTGTAGATGAACTCGCACACATAGTATTCACAGAAATCATTCCCTTGTTCCTGCCACAAGCACTTTACGAGAAATAGACGTCAATCAAACTGATAATGAAGCATTATAAATGGCATTGATGAAAGTATAACTATAAAATCAACGGGAGATGCGCGCAACTAGCTAGCTAGTAGTACTTACTTTCGGGTATGTATATCGCAGCTCCTTCGACGATCCCGGAACTTCTGCGGTGAACTATTTCCAAACCCTGCAAGACAACAACAACAACAACAAAGCCTTTAGTCCCAAACAAGCTGGGGTAGGCTAGAGGTGAAACCCATAAGATCTCGCAACCAACTCATGGCTCTGGCACATGGATAGCAAGCTTCCACGCACCCCTGTCCATAGCTAGCTCTTTGTCGATACTCCAATCCTTCAGGTCTCTCTTAACGGACTCCTCCCATGTCAAAATCGGTCGACCCCGCCCTCTCTTGACATTCTCCGCACGCTTTAGACATCCGCTATGCACTGGAGCTTTTGGAGGCCTGCGCTGAATATGCCCAAACCATCTCAAACGATGTTGGACAAGCTTCTCCTCAATTGGTGCTACCCCAACTCTATCTCGTATATCATCATTTCGGACTCGATCCTTCCTCGTGTGGCCACACATCCATCTCAACATACGCATCTCCGCCACACCTAACTGTTGAACATGTCGCCTTTTAGTCGGCCAACACTCCGCGCCATACAACATTGCGGGTCGAACCGCCGTCCTATAGAACTTGCCTTTTAGCTTTTGTGGCACTCTCTTGTCACAGAGAATGCCAGAAGCTTGGCGCCACTTCATCCATCCGGCTTTGATTCGATGGTTCACATCTTCATCAATACCCCCATCCTCCTGCAACATTGACCCCATATACCGAAAGGTGTCCTTCCGAGATACCACCTGGCCATCAAGGCTAACCTCCTCCTCCTCACAGCTAGTAGTACTGAAACCGCACATCATGTACTCGGTTTTAGTTCTACTAAGACTAAACCCTTTCGATTCCAAGGTTTGTCTCCATAACTCTAACTTCCTATTTACCCCCGTCCGACTATCGTCAACTAGCACCACATCATCCGCAAAGAGCATACACCATGGGATATCTCCTTGTATACCCCTTGTGACCTCATCCATCACCAATGCAAAAAGATAAGGGCTCAAAGCTGACCCCTGATGCAGTCCTATCTTAATCGGGAAGTCATCGATGTCGACATCACTTGTTCGAACACTTGTCACAACATTATTGTACATGTCCTTGATGAGGGTAATGTACTTTGCTGGGACTTTGTGTTTCTCCAAGGCCCACCACATGACATTCCGCGGTATCTTATCATAGGCCTTCTCCAAGTCAATGAACACCATATGCAAGTCCTTCTTATGCTCCCTATATCTCTCCATAAGTTGTCGTACCAAGAAAATGGCTTCCATGGTCGACCTCCCAGGCATGAAACCAAACTGATTTTTGGTCACGCTTGTCATTCTTCTTAAGCGGTGCTCAATGACTCTCTCCCATAGCTTCATTGTATGGCTCATCAGCTTAATTCCACGGTAATTAGTACAACTCTGAACATCCCCCTTGTTCTTGAAGATTGGTACTAATATACTCCGTCTCCATTCTTCTGGCATCTTGTTTGCCCGAAAAATGAGGTTGAAAAGCTTGGTTAGCCATACTATCGCTATGTCCCCGAGACCTTTCCACACCTCAATGGGGATACAATCAGGGCCCATCGCCTTGCCTCCTTTCATCCTTTTTAAAGCCTCCTTCACCTCAGACTCCTGGATGCGCCGCACAAAACGCATGCTGGTCTCATCAAAGGAGTCATTCAGTTCAATGGTAGAACTCTCATTCTCCCCATTGAACAGCTTGTCGAAGTACTCCCGCCATCTATGCTTAATCTCTTCGTCCTTCACCAAGAGTTGGCCTGCTCCGTCCTTGATGCATTTGACTTGGCCAATATCCCTCGTCTTCCTCTCCCGGATCTTAGCCATCTTATAGATGTCCCTTTCACCTTCCTTCGTGCCTAACCGTTGGTAGAGGTCCTCATATGCCCGACCCCTTGCTTCACCAACAGCTCGCTTTGCGGCCTTCTTCGCCATCTTGTACTTCTCTATGTTGTCTGCACTCCTATCCAGGTATAGGCGTCTGAAGCAATCTTTCTTCTCTTTAAGCGCCTTCTGGACATCATCATTCCACCACCAGGTATCCTTATCTTCGCTTCTCCTTCCCCTGGACACTCCAAACTCCTCCGAGGCCACCTTACGAATGCAAGTCGCCATCTTCATCCACACATTGTCCGCATCCCCTCCTTCCTCCCAAGGGCCCTCCTTAAATACCCTCTCCTTGAACACCTGAGCTACCTCCCCCTTGAGCTTCCACCACTTCGTTCTAGCGACCTTGGCACGCTTATCCCGCTGGACACGAATCCGAAAGCGGAAGTCAGCAACCACCAGCTTATGCTGGGGTACAACACTCTCCCCAGGTATCACCTTACAGTCTAGGCACGCACGCCTATCTTCTCTTCTCGAGAGGATGAAATCAATCTGGCTAGAGTGTTGGCCACTACTAAAAGTCACCAGATGTGATTCTCTCTTTCTAAAGAGGGTGTTAGCTACAATCATGTTGTAGGCTAGAGCAAAGCTTAAGACATCTTCTCCTTCTTGATTCCTGATGCCATAGCCAAAGCCCCCATGCGCCCCTTCAAAACCTGTGTTAGATGTACCCACATGGCCATTGAGGTCTCCTCCTATGAAGAGCTTCTCACCAATTGGTACACTCCTAACCATGTCTTCCAAGCCTTCCCAGAACTCCCTCTTGGTGTTCTCATTGTGGCCTACTTGCGGGGCATATGCGCTGATAACATTGAGAACCAAGTCCTCAGCTACCAGCTTGACCAGGATAATCCGGTCCCCACGTCTCCTGACGTCTACCACTCCATACTTGAGGCTCTTGTTGATCAAGATGCCTACGCCATTTCTGTTTGCAGCCGTCCCCGTGTACCACAGCTTGAAGCCGGTATCCTCCACCTCCTTCGCCTTCTGTCCTCTCCATTTGGTTTCTTGGACGCAAAGAATATCAACACCTCTCCTCACTGCTGCATCAACTAGCTCCCGAAGCTTCCCTGTCGGAGACCCTACGTTCCAGCTACCTAAGCGAATCCTCCTAGGCTCGGCTAGCTTCCTTACCCTTCGCACTCGTCGAGTCAAATGCGAAGACCCTTGATCATTTTCCACTACATCCGGGCGCCGATGTAGCGCGCCACTAAGGATGCGACGACCCGATCCTCGCTCACTTGCCACCGTATCCGGATCAAGATATGGCGTGCCACTTGGGGGGTGACGGCCCGACCCTTGCCCATTTTCCACCACACCCGGGTTCCGATGTGGCGCGTCGCTGAGAGGGTTACGCCCCAACGAAAATCTTTTGGGTTTCATCTCCATAAGAGTGGCTGAGTTTTTACGTTGGCTCGCCAAGCCTATCACAACCCTCCTCCTTTACCCGGGCTTGGGACCGGCTATGTTGAGACAACATAGGCGGAGTTAAACCCTGCAAGACAAAGAAAATAAATATTATTACTTGAGATATCAGGAAATGAACAAAAAGTTGCCGATATGGTGCGATAAATGATCGATTGAACTTACTTGTTGAGTATTTCAGTCATGTCCGCATAGGTTTGGGGATCTTTTCTTCTCGAGTCTAAGATGTTTACTACTCCCCGCTCAAGCTTAATCTCCAGAAGAACATAGTAGAATCTGCGCACACATGCATAACTCATCAATTACATTACTATAACCTCGCTCGAGTAATAAGGGAAACCGAATATGCACACGACAGTAACACTCACTTGGAGTTGTAAGGAAAGAGTATTAAATCTTTGTTTTGATTTTTGATCAACGATTGTAGCAAGTTCTCCTCGGCCTTTGTGGGGTGCTTTTTAACCAGAAATTCATCTATGATATTTGTGTTAATGAACCCAATATCATACATTTCTTTTTTTTGCACTCGACGATCTTCAATCTGCATAATATAGTGAGGATAATTAATTATAAATACATGCAATAAAAGAGCCGAGCTATATATAGAGACTTAATGATAGAAATAGTACTTACAGACAGTAGCAAAAGACCATTAGTTTATCGAGGCCCTTTTGATTGAAGAACGCGAAGAACTCATCAAATGGAACAGTCAACAGATCAGTTGCAACGAGGTCGTGCTCCTCTTTAATATTCAGACACAAAGCATTCGTCCCCCCAGACTCTCCGCAGGTTTTCATGTACCAATTATGGAATCTTCGCATCATAGTTGTCAGAGATTTTTCATCTTTGACGAGAGGCTTCCCGTACTCGTATTTGTGTTCGTCCACCTCAAAGAAATCAGGAAGTTGATCGTCAGGCAGGTAATCTGCAAGATTGCCATAACCGGCCACCGTCCCCGGAGCATTAGACACATTGAGTGGGGGGCACGATTGCTGTGCTTGTTCGCCGAGCTGGGCAATTTTTTTCCCAGCTGCTCGTTCTTTTAACCTTTTACCACTGACAGTACTTCCCGACCGCTGGGCTTCGAGATATGTCTGTTCAGTAATGCGCTGATAGTTGGTTCTCGGCAGAGACGGTGGTGGTTTCCTCAGGGCATCGATAGTGTGCTTTGCTTTCACCGGATCTACCTTCTCCTCCGGAGGTGGATGTCTCTTTGCTTTCACCCCTTCAAAGAAGTCCTTCACGTGGGCCTGCACGATCGTCTCGTTTTCCTCCTCGGTCCTCTCGTACGGTAACTTCTCTAGAGGCTTGAGAGGTAGACCGTATCTGTATTGCCTCCCGCCTCTGCTGGCTGCTATACTGCTAGACGCCGGAGCAGACGGAGCGGCTGTGGTGCCTGTCTTCTTTCGTGCTTGCTTACGAGGTGGAGGAGAAGGACTACAACACGCCGGAGCAGCCAGGGCGGCGGCGGGTCTCTTCCACCCTTGCTGGCGAGGCGGAGAAGGAGGAAGGTGCTGGCTGCTCGGGTGCGCCGGCGCAGGCGGAGAAGGAGGCGGAGTGCCATCACGCATCGGAGAAGGAGGAGGCTGCTGGTTGCTCGGGCACGCCGGTGCAGGCGGAGAAGGAGGCAGAGTGCCACCACGCCCCGGAGAAGGAGGAGGCTGCTGGTTGCTCGGGCGCGCCGGCGCAGGCGGAGAAGGAGGCGGAGTGCCGCCACACGCCGGAGAAGGAGGCCCAGTGCCCTGATTGACACTCGCCGGAGGAGGAGGAGGTGGAGGAGGCGGAGTGCCCTGACTCGCCGGAGAAGGAGGAGGAGGCGGAGGCGTCCAGTTCGGAAGGTTGATGAGCTCCTTCCGCCATAGGCATGGAGTCTTCAGAGCAGAACCCAGCCTAGTCTCCCCTTCACCGGTAGGGTAGTCAAGCTGGAGGTCCTCAAATCCCTCCGTTATTTCATCCACCATCACCCTGACATATCCTTCTGGAATCGGCCGGCAGTGATAAGTTGCGCCTTGTTCAGTAGGATAAACATAGCCAACATCCGCCTTGACTTTCAAATTCATCCATCGCGCCATAATGTGGAAATTTTGAGCCCCCGTGATAGCATCCACGGGATAGCTGGCAGGAGCAGTCAAGACATGCTCCGGCTGAAGCAGCTCGGTGGAAGCCACGCTGCTTCTCCATTGAGATGGTGGGGTAGCTTCGGGGAAAGCTTCGGCATGTCGTTTGCTGCGATCAGCTGCTTCTCGTTCCTCTTCTCGCTCCTCTAGCCCCATTACCCTTTCGTGCAGCGCCTGCAGTTGGCTCTGCTCCAGTTTTTTCCTCCTCTCATGGGTTTTGTCACCCCCTGCATCCGGAAAACCAACCTTCCATGGAATGGAGCCTGGCGTGCCTCGTGTCCGTCCAGGGTGCTCAGGATTCTCGAGGGCCATTGTGAGCTCGTCCTTCTCCCTGTCTGGAATGAACGTCCCTTGCTGCGCTGTACGGATATACTTCCGAAGCCTTGTGACTGGTGTTTTTAGTTGCTCATCCGTCCAACAGCACTTCCTTGATACAGGGTCCAAGGTCCCGCCAGCCCCGAAGAACCAAGTCCGGCAACGGTCTGGCCATCTCATTGTCTCCGATTCGATCCCTTTATCAAGCAGATCATTCTCAGCCTTGGACCATTTAGGCCGGGCTTGCAGGTAGCCACCTGACCCCGTGCGATGGTGAAACTTCTTCTTCGCAGCATTTAGCTTGTTTGTCGCCGACATCTTCTTACTCTTTTCCGATGTCGTGTAGGCCACAAATGCGGGCCAGTGATCTCTGATCTTCTCATATTTGCCGATGAATTCTGGTGTCTCTTATTTGTCGACAAACTTTTTCAGCTCTTTCCTCCACCTCCTGAATAGGTCTGCCATCTTCTTAAGAGCACAAGACTTGTCTTCCTCCTTAGGCTTATGCCACTGGTGTATGCTGATCGGGATCTTGTCCCTAAGAAGAACCCCGCACTGAGCAACAAATGCGTTCTTTGTCTGGATGGGTTCAATCGGTTCGCCGTCGCGCGCGATTGCTGTGATCTCAAACCTTTCATCCGAGCTCAACTTTTTCTTCGGGCCTCGTCTCCTTACCAAAGTTGTGCTCGATCCGAAGGGCTAGAAAAAGGAAGAAAGTTAATTAATATGTGTACATATACGAAAACAATGAATGCATCAATTAACTAGTCAGCACGGGCTTAACTAATATATATACCTGGCCGGACTCGGTTCGGTCACCGGAGCAGTCAGCATGGTCTCCTTCTTGTACCTCCATTGGGTCATCACCAGAGCCATCATGAACATAGCCCTCTTCTTGTACCGGCATTAATGGGCCGGAGCCATCATGAACATAGCCCTCTTCTTCACCCAGTCCTTCCTGACCAACGGCGTCGTTGAAAAATGACGCAATGACATCAGTTCCTTCTGCGATTATCTCCCCCAACATCGCTTCTGTTGCTTCGTCTCGGTAGTGCTCCATAGTTTCTGCAAATATTTACAACATGTTAATTATTATTCAAACATGGTACATATGGATATATATTAGTGGCAAACATAGAAATAACTAGCTAATCACAATAAGGAATCATGTTAGTGGCCTCGACGCTGCTTCTCTAGGGTTTGGGGTGGCCTAGATAACGCTTCAAGGGTTTGGGGTGGCCTCGAGAGTTTTAGTCGAGCGAGAGGGCCGAGGGGGGGGGGGTATATCGACGACGACAGAGGAGAAGATCGAAGAAAAAAAAGAAGAAAAAAGAGGAGAAGAAGAAAGGAATAGAGGAGAAGAAGAAAAAATAGAATATTTTCTATTTTTTCTTTTTCTCCTCTATTTATTTCTTCTTCTCCTCTTCTTTTTCTTCTTTCTTCCTCTTCTTATTTTTATTTTTCCTCTTCTTCTTTTCTTCCTTTTCCTTATTTTACTTTTTCCTCTACACTAACCTAAAATGCACTAACCTAAAATCGATATCTACTAACAACCTAAATAAAAAATTAATACATATATTAAAAAACATATATAAACAAAAAAATGCTATGAACATTATATTCATACATAGATAGCCACATCCATACATATATACACACATATATATAAACAAAAAAATGCTATGAACATTATATTCATACATATATACACAAAAATACACATATATACACATACAAACACATATATACACATATATACACAAAAAAATACACATATATACAAAAAAATGCAGGGCAGGGGTGGCGGCGCGACGGCCGCACAGGGCAGGGGCGGCGGCGCGGCGGCCGCGCAACAGGTGCGCGGGACAGGAGGGGCGCGGGGGACTGCTCACAGGGGGCGGCGGCAACGGCGAAGGCGAGCAGCCTGACGGCGTCAGTGGCGGCGGCGACGGCAAAGGCGAGCAGCCTGACGGTTCGTGGCACGAAGAGGGCAAAGTGATGTATATATATCAAGAGCATTGGTCCCGGTTCATGGCACCAACCGGGACTAATACACCCTTTAGTCCCGGTTCGTGCCACCAACCGGGACCAAAGGCCTCTTTTCAGCAGCCCAAAGGGCGGGAAGCGGCGGCCTTTGGTCCCGGTTCGTGCCACCAACCGGGACTAAAGGGTGGGCATTGGTACCGGTTGGTACCACGAACCGGGACCAATGCGCCCCTTTAGTCCCGGTTGGTGCCGCCAACCGGGACCAATGGTCGTGTGCTGGCACGGTGCGGCACGAAAGTTTAGTCCCACCTCGCTAGCTGAGAGGGGCGCGCAGTAGTTTATAAGCCCCACTGCCGCACCCCTCTCGAGCTCCTCTCCACTGCAAGCTTACGGGCCTACTTACTACTGCTTTGGCTGATGGGCCTACTGGGCCTACTGGGCCTCCCGCGGGCCAGAATCCTGGCCCATGGTGGGTTTCTAGTCGTATTCAGGCCATGGGGGCCCAATAGGAGGCACTTTTTTTCTTTACTTATTGTTGCTATTTTTATTTTTTTCCCAGTTTTTTTGTTTTCTTTTCTGCATTATTTATTTTCTTTTATTTTTTTGCTTTATTTTTTACTTATTTTTTCTTTTAGTTTTAGAAAAATTATAAACTTTCTGTTAGTGCCATTAGTTCTCAAATTTGAAAACACTTTTTTTGTTTTTTTGTTTTGTTTCTTGCTTTATTTATTTTATTTTGTTTCTACTTACAACAAAATACTTATTGTTGCTATTTTTATTTTTTTCCACTTTTTTTGTTTTGCTTTCTACATTATTTATTTTCTTTTGTTTTTTACTTAATTTTTTAATTCTTTTTTTTGCTTTTAGTTTTAGAAAAATTATAAACTTTCTGTTAGTGCCATTAGTTTTCAAATTTGAAAACACTTTTTTTGTTTTCTTTTTGCTTTATTTATTTTATTTTATTTCTACTTACAACAAAATACTTATTGTTGCTATTTTTATTTTTTTCCAATTTTTTTGTTTTGTTTTCTGCATTATTTATTTCCTTTTGTTTTTTGCTTTATTTTTTATTTCTTTTTGCTTTTAGGTCAGCAAAATTATAAACTTTCTGTTAGTGCCATTAGTTTTAGAAAAATTATAAACATTCTGTTAGTGCCATTAGTTTTCAAATTTGAATAGAGAAAAAAGGTCCAGACGAACCGGGACCAATGGCCCACGTGGCTGCCCTCTTGAGAGTGTTCTTGGTGAGAACATAGTTGACAAGGAGCGAACCGGGATTAATGGTATTACGAGGGCCGAACCATAAGACATTAAAGCATTTCAAATGAACTCTGAAAAAGTTGAAAGTTGGCATGGTATCATAATTTCACGCACATAGCATGTGCATGTACAAAACGGACAATGGTATCATACTCGTGTGTTACAAAGTTGGCATGGTATCATCATAATAGTTGCGGGAGAAAGTCTTCACTTTTTCTTCGCTTGTGTCATTTGCTTATTGCGCTGTAACCATGGATAATCTTCATCATTTATCAGGATGCTGGGGTCAGCCTTGACTTTGAAGGGAGGAATTTCATGAAACTTTTCATAATCTTCAGACATGTCTGTCTTGCCCTCCACTCTGACGATGTCCCTTTTTCCTGAAAGAACTATGTGGCGCTTTGGCTCATCGTATGATGTATTCACTTCCTTATCTTTTCTTTTTCTCGGTCTGGTAGACATGTCCTTCACATAGATAACCTGTGCCACATGATTGGCTAGGACGAATGGTTCGTCAGTGTACCCAAGATTTTTCAGATCCACTGTTGTTATTCCGTACTGTGGGTCTACCTGTACCCTGCCTCCTGACAGATTGACCCATTTGCACTTAAACAAAGGAACCTTAAAATCATGTCCGTAGTCAAGTTCCCATATGTCCACTATGTAATGATAATACGTGTCCTTTCCCCTCTCGGTTGTTGCATCAAAGGGGACACCGCTATTTTGGTTGGTGCTCTTTTTATCTTGGTCAATCGTGTAAAATGTATTCGATTTATCTCGTATCCTTTCCAAATCGTAACACTCGAAGATGGTCCCCTGGACAACAAGTACAGCTCATCACAAACAGTGTTGTCATCTCTGAGACGTGTTTCCAACCAACTGTTGAAAGTCCTGATGTGTTCACATGTAATCCAGTCGTCGCAGTGCTCCGGGTGTTTGGAGCGCAGACTGTTCTTGTGTTCATCGACATACGGGGTCACCAAGGTAGAGTTCTGTAGAACTGTGTAGCGTGCTTGAGACCAAGAATATCCGTCCCTGCATATTATTGAGTCCCTTCCAAGCGTGCCTTTTCCAGTC
This sequence comes from Triticum aestivum, assembly GCF_018294505.1. Lineage (NCBI taxonomy): Eukaryota > Viridiplantae > Streptophyta > Magnoliopsida > Poales > Poaceae > Triticum > Triticum aestivum. The sequence goes on from NC_057801.1 coordinate 722,393,241, forward strand.
ATCTCCCCTCATACCACGATTTAGGGAGACCTATCTTCTTAAGGCCAGGAATGAAGTCAACACAAAACCCGATGACATCCTCTGTTTGATGGCCCACGGAGATGCTTCCTTCTGGCCTAGCGCGGTTATGGACATATTTCTTTAGGACTCCCATGAACCTCTCAAATGGGTACATATTGTGTAGAAATATGGGGCCCAGAATGACAATCTCGTCGACTAGATGAACTAGGACATGCGTCATGATATTGAAGAAGGATGGTGGAACACCAGCTCGAAACTGACAAGACATTGCACCACATCACTCCTTAGCCTTGGTATGATTTCTGGATCGATCACCTTCTGAGAGATTGCATTGAGGAATGCACATATCTTCACAATGGCTAATCGGACGTTTTTCGGTAGAAGCCCCCTCAATGCAACCGGAAGCAGTTGCGTCATAATCACATGGCAGTCATGAGACTTTAGATTCTGGAACTTTTTCTTTGGCATATTTATTATTCCCTTTATATTCGACGAGAAGCCAGTCGGGACCTTCATACTAAGCAGGCATTCAAAGAAGATTTCCTTCTCTTCTTTGGTAAGAGCATAGCTGGCAGGACCTTCATACTGCTTTGGAGGCGTGCCGTCTTTTTCGTGCAAACGTTGCAGGTCCTCCCGTGCCTCAGCTGTATCTTTTGTCTTTCCATACACGCCCAAGAAGCCTAGCAGGTTCACGCAAAGGTTCTTCGTCACGTGCATCACGTCAATTGAAGAGCGGACCTCTAGGTCTTTCCAGTAGGGTAGGTCCCAAAATATAGATTTCTTCTTCCACATGGGTGCGTGTCCCCCAACGTCATTCGGAACAGCTAGTGCGCTGGGACCCTTTCCAAAGATTAGGTGTAAATCATTAACCATAGCAAGTACGTGATCACCGGTACGCATGGCGGGCTTCTTCTGGTGATCTGCCTCGCGTTTGAAATGCTTGCCTTTCTTTCGACATTGATGGTTGGTCGGAAGAAATTGACGATGGCCCAGGTACACATTCTTCCTGCAGCTTCCCAGGTATATACTTTCGGTGTCAAGTAAACAGTGCGTGCATGCGTGGTATCCCTTATTTGTCTGTCCTGAAAGGTTACTGAGAGCGGGCCAATCGTTGATGGTAATGAATAGCAACGCCTTTAGGTCAAATTCCTCCTGTTTGTGCTCATCCCACGTACGTACACCATTTCCATTCCACAGCTGTAAAAGTTCTTCAACTAATGGCCTTAGGTACACATCAATGTCGTTGCCGGGTTGCTTAGGGCCTTGGATGAGAACTGGCATCATAATGAACTTCCGCTTCATGCACATCCAAGGAGGAAGGTTATAAATACATAGAGTCACGGGCCAGGTGCTGTGATTGCTGCTCTGCTCCCCAAAAGGATTAATGCCATCCGCGCTTAAAGCAAACCATACGTTCCTTGGGTCACGTGCAAACTCAGCCCAGTACTTTCTCTTGATTTTTCTCCACTGCGACCCGTCAGTGGGTGCTCTCAACTTCCCGTCTTTCTTACGGTCCTTACTGTGCCATCGCATCAACTTGGCATGCTCTCCATTTCTGAACAGACGTTTCAACCGTGGTATTATAGGAGCATATAACATCACCTTTGCAGGAACCCTCTTCCTTGGGGGGGGGGTCGCCGTCAACATCACCAGGTTCATCTCGTCTAATCTTATACTGTAATGCACCGCATACCGGGCATGCATTCAGATCCTTGTACGCACCGCGGTAGAGGATGCAGTCATTAGGGCATGCATGTATCTTCTGCACCTCCAATCCTAGAGGGCATACGACCTTCTTTGCTGCGTATGTACTGTCGGGTAATTCGTTATCCTTTGGAAGCTTCTTCTTCAATATTTTCAGTAGCTTCTCAAATCCTTTGTCTGGCACAACATTCTCTGCCTTCCACTGCAACAATTCCAGTACAGTACCGAGCTTTGTGTTGCCATCTTCGCAATTGGGGTACAACCCTTTTTTGTGATCCTCTAACATGCGATCGAACTTCAGCTTCTCCTTTTGACTTTCGCATTGCGTCCTTGCATCGAAATTGACCTGGCAGAGATCATCATCATCAGGCACATCGTCTGGTTCCTCTTGATCTTCAGCAACTTCGCCCGTTGCAGCATCATCGTGCACATCGCCTGGTTCCTCTTGATGTTCAGTAGCATCACCGTATTCAGGGGGCATATAGTTGTCATCATACTCTTCTTCTTCGCCGTCTTCCATCATAACCCCTATTTCTCCGTGCCTTGTCCAAACATTATAGTGTGGCATGAAACCCTTGTAAAGCAGGTGGGTGTGAAGGATTTTCCGGTCAGAGTAAGACTCCGTGTTCCCACATATAGGGCATGGACAACACATAAAACCATTCTGCTTGTTTACCTCAGCCACTTCGAGAAAATCATGCACGCCCTTAATGTACTCGGAGGTGCGTCTGTCACCGTACATCCATTGCCGGTTCATCTGCGTGCATTATATATAATTAAGTGTGTCAAAAATCATTACAGAACATCATGAATAGATAACTAAGTGACCAAATTAATAGAAGTTCATCATCACATTAAAACCAAAGTACATACATAGTTCTCATCTTCAAACGAAAATCATTACAGAACAACATAAAGCTCTGCAGAGCATCTAAATTAATTAAACCATACATTGAAACTATGTAAAACATTTCAATGCGAAAACAAATGCGATCATAATCGCAACCAAGGTAACAACTAATCCAACGGCATAATGATACCAAGCCTTGGTATGAATGACATATTTTCTAATCTTTCTAATCTTCAAGCGCATTGCATCCATCTTGATCTTGTGATCATCGACGACATCCGCAACATGCAACTCCAATATCATCTTCTCCCCTTCCATTTTTCTTATTTTTTCCTTCAAGAAATTGTTTTCTTCTTCAACTAAATTTAACCTCTCGACAATAGGGTCGGTTGTAATTTCCGGTTCAACAACCTCCTAGATAAATAAAATCTATGTCATGTTGGTCGGCATAATTTTCATAAACAATAAATGAACCAATAGTTATGAAAAGATAATATATACCACATCCGAATCATAGACAGGACGAGGGCCGACGGAGGCGGATACCAAAACCATCGCACTATATAAGATGCAATAATAAAAGTAAGAAAATAATACAAGTATCTATCTAAACATACAAGTAAGAATATTTTTCCTTTCAGAAAGAAGATAAGAACAAGAGGCTCACCACGGTAGTGCCGGCGATGAGATCGGCGTGGGTGATCGACGGTGGTGAAGACGGGGACGGGGCGTGACGAACCGCTAAACCTAGGCAAATATTGAGGAAAATGGAGCTTGGAGGTCGAGCTTGGAGAGGAGAAAGCTTAAGTAGTGTGGCTCGGGCATTCCATCGAACACCTTGTGTGCATAGGAGGTGAGCTAGAGCACCACCAAGCCCTCTCCCCCTCGGCGGCCAGAAAAAACAGAGCAGTGTGCTATGCTCTTACGCGAGGGGGTATATATAGGCACCTCATTGGTCCCGGTTGGTGGCATGAACCGGGACCAAAAGGGCAACCTTTGGTCCCGGTTCAAGCCACCAACCGGGACCAATGGTGGTGGGCCAGGAGCGAGGCCCATTGATCACGGTTCGTCCCACCAACCGGGACCAAAAGGTCCAGACGAACCGGGACCAATGGCCCATGTGGCCCGGCCGCCCCCCCGGGGCTCACGAATCGGGTCCAATGCCACCATTGGTCCCAATTCTGGATTGAACCGGGACTAATGGGCTGACCCGGCCTGGACCAATGCCCCCTTTTCTACTAGTGTAAAAATATATAATTATTGACGTGATTATCCGCGCATAAGATGATAAAACAGCCAAAAGCTGATAACCTTGGCGAGCATGAGGTTATAGTAGAGGGAAAATTGGAGTGGGTTTTATACAACAAAATCAAAGTAAATTGTATCTCACAGGAACAAAAGTTATATTTAGTTTAGCATGTGGACATATTTAACCTGAACCTTAATTTGGGGGACAAAAGATATAACACTTTTGGCCATAAAAATACCTCGGATATAGCAACATGGATTGATTCTTAGATTTTATGATAGTAAAATAGATTTATAAGGGTGGAACACAGACAAGCGGAGGCATATGCATGATTCAGGGTTCACTGGGGAGCTCATCACTTCTTGAAGTGACAAAAAAATATATATCTAGGAATAATAGTACGCAAGATTTTGTATAATTTTTGTGTGTTGTAGGAAAATAGCCACTATAGTAAAAATGGTTAGGCAAAGAGGAAGTAAAACCATATTTGAAAGGTTCAATTATTACAAGTCCCAAGCGAATTTTTTCAGACATACATATGTTTCGATTTTGTATATATTTTTAATGGTATATCAAACCTTAACATTGTAGCATATGAAATTAGATATGCCATTTTCACTACGAAATAGCTACCCTGCAAATAATGCAAAATAATTTATTGCATGTCATAGTCGGACCACATTCTTTTATTGTCTTCCACCAAATAGCCCAACGACAATTTAAAACCAATATTGCCTAAATATATTTTGGAACCAATATGTAGACATTAAAAAACACAAATATAGAAAGTGTTAGAAAATCTAGCCGCACAAATGTGCGGGTCAGATTTCTAGTTGGATACATAACAAATGAACATCATATTCATATCGATAGACAAAGGTAGTATACCGGATGCAATCCCCAACAGAAGGAATAAGACATACCGTGCGGTCGAGGAAATGCAGGTGCGTTGTTCATCATCTTGTCGTAATGGTAGTCAATGTCTGGAAAAAAGTTGTCGTTGTGTTCTGCCAAGGAATGATACACAACAGAAAGAAGAGAGAACGGGTTGTTCAAGACAGGAAAACACCGAGGCAAGGGACGCCTTCCTTATAATTTTACACCGGTTTTGGATCCATTTCCGGCCATCCAACCCTATGGATTTTTTTCCTTTGGCACCACACTAATGGTTATCACCAACTAAAGTGGGTGTTAAGATTTACACCAATTTTTTTTTAACATAGTACAAACGCAGATGCTCATACATACGCACATATAATCATTCTAATAAATGTGCACACGCACAACCTATCCTATGAGAACCTCTGAGAGACTGAGCCGGGACATCATCTCGAGAGTGACGAAGTCTTCACACACGCCTTCGTAGTCCATGAGAATGTCTTCTCCTACTAAACGCATATCGCCGGAAGGCCCAGAACAAATCCATGAAAATGCTACCACCAATGTCAAGTCCAGAACTTAAACTTTGGGTTGAGGATACAACTGTCTTTCTAATCATCCAACCGTAGATTGGTTTGCGATTTACACCTAATGTTGACCAACATCGGCCATGGCCCTAAAGAACATGAAATTTTTAAATAAAAGCTAGTGGAATAAATTATCATTTTATTGATTTCATTTTGCATATGCACCGCGCCACGGTGCCGTGCGTCGCCGCAATATGTGCCGCAACACACCATCGCCTCTCCCTAGCTCTACATCATTCCCTTTGAGAAGCAAACAAAAAACCACCAATTTCATCCTAGGCACAAGCATTTTATCACAAGCTAGTTTCCAACTAGAGAACGCCCCTGAAATCGCAAAGAACCGGTACCTGCTCCTGTCGACTCCCGCCGTTGCTCCGAGCAACCGCGTGGGTCAGGTGCGGCTTGACCAGTTGGGCTATGTCCGGTTCAGTCCAAATAAACCAGAGGAAGCTATTTCAAAAGAAAAAGCAGAGTAAGCCAATTACCACTAGAAAGAATAGGACTAGAGTCCAATGGGTTTTGGATCATTTCTCTGTTTACGGAACTTCTTTTGATGATTGCTTAAGCAACCTTGATCGAGTTTTGCAGAGATGGGAAGAAACTAATCTTGTCTTGAATTGGGAGAAGTGCCACTTTATGGTTAATGAAGGTATTGTCATGGGGCATAATATTTCTGAAAAAGGTATTGAAGTTGATAAAGTTAAAGTAGATGCTATTGAAAAGATGTTGTGCCCTAAAGATATCAAAGGTAAACGAAGTTTCCTTCGTCATGCTGGTTTCTATAGGAAGTTTATTAAAGAGTTCTCTAAATTTTCTAGGCCTCTCACTAATCTCTTGAAAATAGATGTTCCTTTTGTTTTTGATGATGATTGTGTAGAAGCATTTGAAATACTTAAGAAAGCTTTAATTTCTGCACCTATTGTTCAGCCACCTGACTGGAATTTATCCTTTGAAATTATGTGTGATGCTAGTGATTATGCTGTAGGTGTTGTACTAGGACAAAGAGTTGATAAGAAATTAAATGTTATCCAATATGCTAGTAAAACTCTAGGCAGTGCTCAAAGAAATTATGCTACTACTAAAAAAGAATTTTTAGCAGTTGTATTTTCTTGTGATAAGTTCAGACCTTGTATTGTTGATTGCAAAGTAACTGTTCACACTGATCATGCTGCTATTAAATATCTTATGGAAAAGAAAGATGCTAAACCTAGACTTATTAGATGGGTTCTCTTGCTAGAAGAATTTGACTTGCACATTATTGATAGAAAGGGAGCTGAGAACCCCGTTGCAGACAACTTATCTAGATTAGAAAATGTTCTTGATGACCCACTACCTATTGATGATAGCTTTCCTGATGAACAATTAGCTATCATAAATGCTTCTCGTACTACTCCATGGTATGCTGATTATGCTAATTACATTGTTGCTAAATTTATACCACCTAGTTTCACATACCAACAAAAGAACAAGTTTTTCTATGATTTAAGACATTATTTTTGGGATGACCCACACCTTTATAAAAGGAGTAGATGGTGTTATTAGACGTTGTGTACCTGAGCATGAACAGGAACAGATCCTACACAAGTGTCACTCCGAGGCTTATGGAGGACACCACGCTGGAGATAGAACTGCACATAAGGTATTGCAATCCGGTTTTTATTGGCCTACTCTTTTCATAGATGCTCGTAAATTTGTCTTGTCTTGTGATGAATGTCAACGAATTGGTAATATTAGTAGACGTTAAGAAATGCCTATGAATTATTCACTTGTCATTGAACCATTTGATGTTTGGGGCTTTGATTATATGGGATCTTTTCCTTCCTCGAATGGGTATACACATATTTTAGTTGCTGTTGATTTCGTCACTAAGTGGGTAGAAGCTATTCCAACTAGTAGTGCTGATCATAACACCTCTATAAAGATGCTTAAAGAAGTTATTTTTCCGAGGTTTGGAGTCCCTAGATATTTAATGACTGATGGTGGTTCACATTTTATTCATGGTGCTTTTCGTAAAATGCTAGCTAAGTATGATGTTAATCATAGAATTGCATCTCCATACCACCCTCAGTCTAGTGGTCAAGTAGAATTGAGTAATAGAGATATTAAATTGATCTTGCAAAAGACTGTTAATAGATCTAGAAAGAATTGGTCCAAGAAACTTGATGATGACTTATGGGCCTATAGAACTGCATATAAAAATCCTATGGGTATGTCTCCATATAAAATGGTTTATGGAAAAGCATGTCACTTACCTCTCGCACTAGAACATACGACATATTGGGCCATTAAAGAGCTCAATTATGATTTCAAACTTACCGGTGAGAAGAGGCTATTTGACATTAGCTCACTTGAAGAATGGAGAACCCAGGTCTATGAGAACGCCAAACTGTTTAAAGAAAAAGTTAAAAGATGGCATCACAAAAGGATACAAAAGCTTGAGTTTAATGTAGGAGATTATGTTTTGCTATACAACTCTTATTTAAGATTTTTTTTGTAGGAAAACTTCTCTCTAAATGGGAAGGTCCTTACATTATCGAGGAGGTCTATCGTTCCGGTGCCATCAAAATCAACAATGCCGAAGGTGGTGAACGGTCAAAGAATCAAACATTATATCTCAAGTAATCCCATAAATGTTGAAACCAATGTTATTGACACCGTATCCCCGGAGGAGTACATAAGGGACACTTTCCAAAATGTTTCAGACTCCGAAAAGGAATATGTATGTGGTACGGTGAGTAAACCGACTCCAAAGATGCTCAAATAGCAATTTCTCCGTTTTGGAATATTTAAAAAATTAGGAAAACTAAAAGTAGTCCAAAAGAGAAACGAGGCATCCACGAGGGTGGAGGGCGCGCCCCCTACCTCGTGGCCACCTCGTGTGCTCTCCGGACTCTGTTTTCTTGCATGATACTTCTTTTGGTCTGTAAAAATTCATTATATAATCTCCCGAAGGTTTTGACCACTATATCATGACAAAATCTCCTGTTTTCGTTCTAAGCTGTTTTCTGCCAGAGTTTCTCAAGGTCAGGCATCATGTTGTCCCCCTCCTCCAACAACGTGGACGACGGTGCTTGGCTAATGAAGATAGAGACGAAGCGAGAAGAACGAGGTGAAATCAAGGAAGGTGACAAGATCAAGAAATCTGCGGAAGATCAAGTCCCGACAGTAGAAGAAGAAGACGTCCTTCAACCTCACTACAATCATCTCTCCTCTACTGAAATTGAAGCTTTCAAGATGATTGAAATAGTTCGCATACAAAACAAGTATCTCACGCGTGAAAATATTTTGTTGCAAGAGCATATCACCGCACTCAAGGGCATTATCCGCAAGTTGAAGCATCTCCTACGCTCGATGTGCGACACTACATCATCAACAACTCCATCATCACCACCTCCGAAGAAAGAGACATAAATACATGGGTATGGGCACTCCCCTTGGCAACTGCCAAGCTTGGGGGAGGTGCCCCGGTATCGTATCACCATCACACTTCTATCTTTACCATTTTTCTTAGTTTGATCCTTTTAGTTATATCTTGATATAGTAGAATAAAGTTTTAGTATGATCTAGCTTTGAGTTTTGTTTTGATCTCTATCTATATAATCGAGTCCGTGAGATATATATATAATAAAGATTAGTTTTGAGTTGAGGGCTTTGCTATCTTGCTATGATCTTGAGGGAATAAAAGAAAGAATAAAAAGAAATAAAAAGATCATATTGATCTTATGGAGAGTAATTACTTCACATATAAAGAGTATGATGAATAAAAGTTGTTGAGAGTTGACAAATATAGTTTTGGTCATCGTTGCAATTAATAGGAAGTACTAAAGAAAGAGAGGTTTTCATATATAAATATACTATCTTGGACATCTTTTATGATTGTGAGCACTCATTAAAACATGACATGCTAAAAAGTTGATGTTGGACAAGAAAGACAACGTAATGGGTTATGTTTTCTTATATCCAAAAAGCTATATTGTCATGGATCATCCAACATGTTGAGCTTGTCTTTCCCCCTCTTGCTAGCCAAACTCTTTGCACCAAGTAGAGATACAACTTGTGCTTCCAAACATCCCTAAACCCAGTTTTGCAATGGGAGTCCACCATACCTACCTATGGATTGAGTAAGATCCTTGAAGTAAGTTGTCATCGGTGCAAGCAATAAAATTTGCTCTCTAAATATGTATGATCTATTAGTCTGAAGAAAATAAGCTTTATATGAGCTTGTGATATGGAAGAAATAAAAGCGACGGACTGCATAATAAAGGTCCCTATCACAAGTGGCAATATAAAGTGACATTCCTTTGCATTAAGATTTTGTGCATCCAACCATAAAAGCGCATGAGAACCTCTGCTTCCCTCTGCGAAGGGCCTATCTTTTATTTTTATCTTCTACCCTCCTACAAGAGCCATGGTGATCTTCACCTTTCCTTTTTACACTGTATCCTTTGGCAAGCACTATGCATTGGAAAGATCCTTATATATATCCACTTGGATGTAGGTTCTCATAAAGTATTATTGTTGACATTAGCCTGGAGGTAAAAGGTTGGGAGGCGAAACTATAAGCCCCTATCTTTCTCTGTATCCGATTGAAACTTCATACCCATAAGTATTACGTGAGTGTTAGCAATTGTGAAATACTAAATGATAGTTGAGTATGTGGACTTGCTGAAAAGCTCTTGTATTGACTCTTTCCGATGTTATGATAAATTGCAATTGCTTCAATGACTGAGATCATAGTTTGTTAATTTTCAATGAAGTTTATGATTCATACTTTACATTGTGAATAGATTGTTACTTTAGCGTAAGAAATCATATGACAATATATATGTTGCTATTCTAAGAATGATCATGATGCCCTCATGTCCGTACTTTATTTTATCGACACCTCTATTTCTAAACATGTGGACATATTTTTTGATATCGGCTTTCGCTTGAGGACAAGCGAGGTCTAAGCTTCGGGGAGTTGATACGTACATTTTGCATCATGCTTTTATATCAATATTTATTGCATTATGGGCTGTTACTACACATTATGTCACAATAATTATGCCTTTTCTCTCTTATTTTATAAGGTTTACACGAAGAGGGAGAATGCCGGCAGCTGGAATTCTGGGCTGGAAAAGGAGCAAATATTAGAGACCTATTCTGCACAACTCCAAAAGTCCTGAAACTCCACGAAAGTCAGTATTGGAATATATTAAAAATATTGGGCGAAGAAAGCACCAGAGGGGGGGCACCCACCAGCCACGAAGGTGGAGGGCGCGCCCTACCCCCTGGGCGCGCCCCCTTGCCTCGTGGGCCACTTGGCAGGCCCCTGATGTCCATCTTCTGCTATATGGTGTCTTTTGCCCTAGAAAGAATCATAAGGAAGCTTTCGGGAGAAGCGCCGCCGTCTCGAGGCGGAACCTAGGCAGGACCAATCTAGGGCTCCGGCGGAGCTATTCTGCCGGGGAAACATCCCTCTGGGAGGGGGGAAATCATCGCCATCGTCATCACCATCGATCCTCTCATCGAGAGGGGGTCAATCTCCATCTACATCTTCACCAGCACCATCTCCTCTCAAACCCTAGTTCATCTCTTGTATCCGATCTTTGTCTCAAAACCTCAGATTGGTACCTATGGGTTGCTAGTAGTGTTGATTACTCCTTGTAGTTGATGCTAGTTGGTTTATTCGGTGGAAGATCATATGTTCAGGTCCTTAATGCATATTAATAGATCTCTGATTATGAACATGAATATGATTTGTGAGTAGTTACGTTTCTTCCTGAGGACATGGGAGAAGTCTTGTTATAAGTAATCGTGTGAATTTGGTATTCTTTTGATATTTTGATGAGATGTATGTTGTCCCTCCTCTAGTGGTGTTATGTGAATGCCGACTACATGACACTTCGCCATTGTTTGGGCCTAGGGGAAGGAATTGGGAAGTAATAAGCAGATGATGGGTTGCTAGAGTGACATAAGCTTAAACCCTAGTTTATGCATTGCTTCGTAAGGGGCTAATTTGGATCCATATGTTTCATGCTCTGGTTAGGTTTACCTTAATTCTTCTTTCATAGTTGCAGATGCTTGCGAGAGGGGTTAATCATAAGTGGGATGCTTGTTTACGAAAAACCAAAACTCCAAAAATATTTTGGTGTGTTTCTCCGAATTTCTTTTCTTTTTATTGAGTCATACCAAGGAGAAGACCACGATGAAAATGTTGAGTGGCTCTCTTATGAATTATTGTTGATCTAACGAAGAGTCCACATTACCTTGTCTTCTCCTTTTTGAATAAAATGTTTGCAGATTCCAGCTTAGTCCACGACACTCTTGCACTATTATTATTTTCAAATCGTTCGGCCGTGCAAGTGAAAGGCAATACTGACGATATTCGATGAACTGGCCGTGGTAGAGAGAAACGGGTGTGAACTCAACTTGTTATGTTTTTGTAAATATGTTTAACCTAGTATCCATGATTCAGTCTATTATGATCAAACATGTTTGCAATGACAATTAGAGATGATAGTTTCTCATGCCATGCATAAGTAGCTAGGAGTGGATAATGATTTATCTTGGATGTCAACATTGCATTAAAATGATTGTGATGTAGTATGATGATATGGTATCCTCCTTTGAATGTTAGAGTAGCTTGACTTGGCACATGTTCATGCATGTAGTTGAATCAAAACCAACATAGCCTCTATGATGTTTATGTTCATGGTGTTCATATCCTACTCATGCTAGTATCCAATGTTACTTATGCATAATGCATGTTCATGACCGTTGTTACTCTCTAGCTGGCCGCTTCTCAACCTATTTACTAGCCTTCGCCTGTACTAAGTGGGAACTCTGGTTGTACATCAAAAACATGAAACCCAAGTTATTCCAGATGAGTCCACCATACCTACCTATATGAGGTATTACCCTGCCGTCTTAAGTAAATTGGCATGTGCCACCTCTAAAACCTTCAAATAAATATCCTTTTTGTGTGCCTGGATTGTTCATAGAGCGACAGGAGGTAGTTGGTATCTTCCATGCTAAGCGGGTTATTCTCAGGTTGGGTGTTGATTCACTCACCATTGCACAAGAAAAGAGCGGTAATAGGGATTTCCAGTCCCAAATTGGAAAAAGAACTTATAAATAATCAAGCAAAAACTCCTATGGAGCAAAAACCTTTACTTTACCGCTTGAGAACCGCTACTAATTTGTTTAGCATGGGGTCATGAATTAAACAAGAAGGGTGCATGTCTCAAAATTTCATTTACCTCTGTTTGAAAGACTTGAGCTCTGGCACCTCTGCAAATCACTGCTTCCCTCTGCGAAGGGACTATCTATTTACTTTTATGTTGTGTCATCACCCTCTCAAATAAGCACCAGAACCTGAGAGCACTACTGTCATGCTAATGCATTGTGTGTAGCTAATGTTGGGTGCATCATGACTGGATCTTTTCTACCATTAATTACAATGTTTAGTCGCTGCTTGAACTTTGGGGGTGCTCTGCATTTATGTTTTGCTGTCTCCGAAAGGGATAGGGAGATACCACTATTGTCATATTGAATCATGGTTGTTTTAACAACATGTTGCTGTTTGAGGTGTCTTATTATTGCTCCCTAGTTGATTATGTCATTGATATGAGTTAATATAATTTTTAAGTGTTATTGCCGACATGGATAGTCATAATGTTTTCTGAAAACCTGGGTGCTGTTTAAGCTTATTTATGGAAACAAGATCAGAAGAGTTCATAACAATTTTTCTTTTTCACTTTCAATTTATCAACTGAATTGCTCGAGGACAAGCAAAAGTTTAAGCTTGGGGGAGTTGATACATCTCCGCCGTATCTACTTTTCCTAACACTTTTCCTCTTGTGTTGGACTCTAGTTTGCATGATTTGAATGAAACTAACCCAGACTGGCACCGTTTTTAGCAGAACTACCATGGTGTTGTTGTGCAGAAATAAAAGTTCTCAGAATGGAACGAAACTTTGTAAGGATTTTTTGTACATTAAAAGAGAATTTCTGGAGCCAAGAACCACCGGAGGGGGCACCTGGGTGGGCACAACCCACCAGGGCGCGCCACCCCCTCCAGGCGCGCCCAGGTGGGTTGTCCCCACCTGGTGGCCTCGCAGACCCTGAAAACAATGATATAAAATCCTATATTTCCAGAAAAAATCAGGGAGAAAGAATTATCGCATTTCACGAGACGGAGCCGCCGCCCTCTCCTGTTCTTCATCAGGAGGCCAAATCTGGAGTCTGTTCGGGGCTCCGGAGAGGGGGATCTTCGATCTTCGTCATCACCAACCCTTCTCCATCGCCAATTCCATGATGCTTCCCACCGGGAGTGAGTAATTTCTTTGTAGGCTCGCTGGTCGGTGAGGAGTTGGATGAGATTCATCATGTAATTGAATTAGTTTTGTTAGGGCATGACCCCTAGTATCCATTATGTTCTGAGATTGATGTTGCTATGACTTTGCCATGCTTAATGCTTGCCACTTTGGGCGCCGGCGCCATGATTTCAGATCTGAACCATTTATGTTATCACCATTATATCCATGATCTAGATCCGATCTTGCAAGTTATAGTCACCTATTACGTGTTATGATCCGGCAACCCTGGAGTGACAATAGTCGGGACCACTCCCGGTGATGACCGTAGTTTGAGGAGTTCATGTATTCACCGTGTGCTAATGCTTTGTTCCGGTTTTATATTAAAAGGAGGCCTTAATACCCTTAGTTTCCAATAGGACCTCGCTGCCACGGGAGGGTAGGACAAAAGATGCCATGCAAGTTCTTTCCATAAGCACGTATGACTATTTACGGAATACATGCCTACATTATATTTATGAACTGGAGCTAGTGCGGTATCGCCCTAGGTTATGACTATCTCATGATGAATATCATCCAACGAATTACCAATCCAATGCCTACGAATTTAACTTATATTGTACTTGCTAAGTTACTACTGCTGCTACTGCTATTGTTACTGCTACTGCTACAAAACCATTTCTATCACTGGTACCGTTACTGTTGCTGCTACCATTACTATCAAAACTATCATATTACTGTGCTACTGATCGCTTTGCTGTAGATAATTAATCTCTAGGTGTGGTTGAAGAGACAACTCACCTGCTAATACTTGTAAATATTCTTTGGCTCCCCTTGTGTCGAATCTATAAATTTGGGTTGAATACTCTACCCTCGAAAATTGTGGCGATCCCATATACTTGTGGGTTATCAGATCCCATCTAGGGGCTTTTCCAGCATCCTGCTAGAGGTGGATTCGATCACGGAGGGCTTCTACATCAACTCTATTGCCCTTCCGATGAAGCATGAGTAGTTTACCTCAGACCTACAGGTCCATAGCTAGTAGCTAGATGGCTTCTTCTCTCTCTTTGATTCTCAATACCATGTTCTCCTCGATGTTCTTGGATATCTATCCGATGTAATCTTCTTTTGCGGTGTGTTTTTTGAGATCCGATGAATTGTGGATTTATGATCAGCTTATCTATGAATATTATTTGAATCTTCTCTGAATTCTTATATGCATGATTTGATATCTTTGTAATTCTCTTCGAACTATCGGTTTATTTTGGCCAACTAGATTTGTTATTCTTGCAATGGGAGAGGTTCTTAGCTTTGGGTTCAATCTGCGGTGTCCTTTCCTAGTGATAGTAGGGGCAGCAAGGCACGTATTGTATTGTTGCCATCGAGGATAAAAAGATGGGGTTTACATCATATTGCTTGAGTTTATTCCTCTACGTCATGTCATCTTACTTAATGCGTTACTCTATTCTTCATGAACTTAATACTCTAGATGCAGGCAACAATCAGTCGATGTGTGGAGTAATAGTAGTAGATGCAGGCAGGAGTCGGTCTACTTGACACATACGTGATGCGTATATTTCATAATCATTGCCTTAGATATCGTCATAACTTTGCACTTTTCTATCAATTGCTCGACCGTAATTTGTTCACCCACCCTATTATTTGCTATCTTGAGAGAAGCCACTAGTGAAACCTATGGCCCCCGGGTCTATTTTCCATGATATAAGTTTCTGATATACTATTTGCAATCTTTTACTTTCCGATATATAAGCCAAAAAAAACCCAAAAATATTTTATCTTTTGTTTATCTATCTCTATCAGATCTCACTTTTGCAAATAACCGTGAAGGGATTGACAACTCCTTTATCGCGTTGGTTGCAAGTTGTTTGACTGTTTGTGCAGGTCTTGGTGATTTGTGCGTTCTCTCCTACTAGATTGATACCTTGGTTCTCTAGCTGAGGGAAATATTTATCTCTACTTTGCTGCATCACCCTTTCCTCGAGAAAAACCAACGCAAGCTCAAGAGGTAGCAGCGTGTCTCCCCATATCTAGAAAGTATGCATCTCTTCAACAATTGTGGTGAGCTGATGCTGATGCATGATCAGGTTGTACCATTCACATCGCGAAATAAATCGGGCTATCGCAATAAGTACGACATGTATCGAGTGAATTTGGATACCGGGACACTGTCCCATCTCAAGAGCTTGGGTGGTGGCCGCGCAGGTGATGACCCACAAGTATACGGGATAGTTGTAGCCTCTTTCGATAAGTAAGAGTGTCGAACCCAACGAGGAGCTAAAGGTAGAACAAATACTCTCTCAAGTCCTATCGGCCACAGATACGACTCTACGCACGCTTGATGTTCGCTTTACCTAGAACAAGTATGAAACTAGAAGTACTTTGTAGGTGTGATAGGATAGGTTTGCAAGATAATAAAGAGCACGTAAACATAAACTAGGGGCTGTTTAGATAAAGAGGCAATAAAGTAAATATAGCGAGTGTGGAAAAGTGGTGGTAGGAGTAGTGGAATTGTCCCTAAGCAATTGACTACGTTACTAGACCGATAGCAAGTTTTATGTGGGAGAGGCATAAGCTAACATACTTTCTCTACTTGGATCATATGCACTTATGATTGGAACTCTAGCAAGCGTCCGCAACTACTAAAGATTCATTAAGGTAAAACCCAACCATAGCATTAAAGCATCAAGTCCCCTTTTATCCCATACGCAACAATCCCCTTACTCGGGTTTGTGTTTCAATCACTCACGCAACCCACTATAAGCGAATCATGAACGTATTGCAACACCCTACAGCGGAAATCCCTCACACTTGCGCGACACGGAGGGCACAATAGGACAGCAACATAACCACAAGCAAATTAAATAAATCATAGCAATTCATCAACCACCAATATGACAACGAAAATCTACTCAGACATCATAGGATGGCAAGACATCATTGGATAATAATATGAAGCATAAAGCACCATGTTCAAGTAGAGGGTACAGAGGTATGCGGGAGAGTGGACCGCTGGATATAGAAGGGGAAGGTGATGGAGATGTTGGTGAAGATGACGGCGGTGTTGGTGAAGATCGCGGTGATGATGATGGCCCCCGGCAGCGCTCCGGCGCCATCGGAAGCAAGGGGGAGAGAGGCCCCCTTCTTCTTCTTCTTATTCCTTGACATCCTCCCTAGATGGAGAAGGGTTTCCCCTCTAGTCCTTGGCTCCCATGGCTTGGGAGGGGCGAGAGCCCCTCCGAGATTGGATCTATCTCTCTGTTTCTGCGTTCTCTGATTCTACCCCTTCACCGTTTCTTTTATATCTGGAGATCCGTAACTCCGATTGGGGTGAATCTTTCGCCCAGATATTTATCATAAAATTAGCTTTCTTGCGCCAGAATAAGAGCGTCAACCGCCTTACTGGTGGCCCATGAGAGCCCAGGGCGCGCCTGCCTCCCTGGGGTGCGGCCCCCTGTCTCGTGGCCACCCCGTACACTGTTTGGCATTGATTTTACTTCCCAAAAATCATAAATATTCCAAAAAAATCTCCATCCGTTTTTATCCCGTTTGGGCTCTGTTTGATATTGGGTTTCTGCGAAACAAAAAAACATGCAACAGACAGGAACTGGCACTGGGCACTGGATCAATATGTTAGTCCCAAAAATAGTATAAAAAGTTGCCAAAAGTATATGAAAGTTAAAGAATATTGGCATGGAACAATCAAAAATTATAGATACGACGGAGACGTATCAGCATCCCCAAGCTTAGTTCCTGCTCCTCCTCGAGTAGGTAAATGATAAAAATGAATAATTTTTGATGTGGAATACTACCTAGCATAATCTTGATCATATGTCTAATCATGGCATGAATATTAAGACACGAGTGATTCAAAGCAATAGTCTATCAATTGACATAAGAAACAATAATACTTTGAGCGTACTAATAAAGCAATCATGTCTTTTCAAAACAACAAGGCCAAAGCAAGCTTATCCCTACAAAATCATATAGTTTGTCCATGTTTCATTTTCGTCACACAAAATGCCACCATCATGCACAACCCCGATGACGAGCCATGCAATTGGTTCATACTTTTTGACGCGCTTCAGCTTTTTCAACCCTCACGCAATACATGAGCGCAAGCCATGGATATAGCACTATAGGTGGAACAGAATATAATGATGGAGGTTATGTGGAGAAGACAAAAAAGGAGAAAGTCTCACATCGACACGGCTAATTGATACATCTCCAACGTATCTATAATTTTTGATTGCTCCATGCTACTTTATCTACTGTTTTAGGCAATATTGGGCTTTATTATCCACTTTTATATTATTTTTGGGACTAACCTATTAACCGGAAGCCCAGCCCAGATTTGTTGTTTTATGCCTATTTCAGTGTTTCGAGGAAAAGAAATATCAGACGGAGTCAAAACGGAACGAAATCAACTGGAGAAGTTAATTTTGGAAGGAAACCAACATGATGGGCTTGGAGTGCACATCAAGGGAGTCCCGGGCTGCCCACGAGGGTGGGGGGCACCCCCTGGGCACGCCCCTACCTCGTGAGCACCCCGGAGGTCCACCGACGTACCCCCTGCACCCATATATACCTACGTACCCTAAAACTTCTAGAACAGAATCTAGATCGAGAGTTCCGCCGCCGCAAGCCTTTGTAGACACCAAAAACCAATCGGGACCCTGTTCCGGCACCCTGCCGGAGGGGGATCCCATCACCGGAGGCCATCTTCATCATCCCGGTGCTATCCATGACGAGGAGGGAGTAGTTCACCCTCGGGGCTGAGGGTATGTACCAGTAGCTATGTGTTTGATCTCTCTCTCTCTCTCTCTCTCTCTCTCTCGTGTTCTCTTTCGTGTTCCTCTATGGCACGATCTTGATGTACCCCGAGCTTTGCTATTGTAGTTGGATCTTATGATGTTTCTCCCCCTCTACTCTCTTGTGATGAATTGAGTTTTCCCCTTTGAAGTTATCTTATCAGATTGAGTCTTTATGAGAACACTAGATGTATGTCTTGCCATGATTATCTGTGGTGACAATGGGATATCATGTGCCACTTGATGTATGTTTTGGTGACCAACTTGCGGGTTCCACCCATGAACCTATGCATAGGGGTTGGCACACGTTCTTGACTCTCCGGTAGTAGCTTTGGGGCAGTCTTTGAAGTACTTTTATGTTGGTTGGATGAATCTGAGATTGTGTGACGCATATCGTATAATCATGCCCACGGATACTTGAGGTGTCAATGGAGTATCTAGGTGACATTAGGGTTTTGGTTGATTTGTGTCTTAAGGTGTTATTCTAGTACGAACTCTTTTATAGATTGACCTAAAAGAATAACTTTGAGGTGGTTTTGTACCCTACCATAATCTCTACGTTTGTTCTCCGCTATTAGTGGCTTTGGAGTGACTCTTTGTTACATGTTGAGGGCTTGTTATATGATCTATCTATGTTATTATTGTTGACAGAACTTACACTAGTGAAAGTATGAACCCTAGGCCTTGTTTCCTACCATTGCAATACCGTTTACGCTCACTTTTATCGCTTGTTACCTTGCTGTTTTTATAATTTCAGATTACAAAAACCTATATCTACTATCCATATTGCACTTGTATCACCATCTCTTCGCTGAACTAGTGCACCTATACAATTTACTATTGTATTGGGTGTGTTGAGGACACAAGAGACTCTTTGTTATTTGGTTGCAGGGTTGTTTGAGAGAGACCATCTTCATCCTACGCCTCCTATGGATTGATAAACCTTAGGTCATCCACTTGAGGGAAATTTGCTACTGTCCTACAAACCTGTGCACTTGCAGGCCCAACAACGTCTACAAGAAGAAGGTTGTGTAGTAGACATCAAGCTCTTTTCTGGCGCCGTTACCGGGGAGGCTAGGTAAAGGGTACTCACATTCCGTCAACTAAGCTCTTTTTTGGCGAGGTGAGTGCTTGAAGGTATATCTTTAGGTCTTGCAATCGAATCTTTTTGTTTCTTGTTTTTATCACTAGTTTAGTTTATAAAAGAAACTACAAAAAAATGGAGTTAAGTTTGTCTCATTCGCTTCATCTTTTTTAATATCTTTCATGAGTATGATGGAAAGGAAAATTGTGCTCAAGTACTAGAAGAAGAATTACATAGAATTCTTGGCATAAAATATGTGAATGATGAGCATGATTGCAATGTTGTTAGTATGAATTCCCTGAATACCCTTGATGCTAATGATATGCAAAGCCACAAGCTTGGGGAAGCTATGTTTAATGAAGATGATATTTTTAGCATCCCAAGTTTTGATATGCAAAGTTGTTATGATGATAGCATGCCTCCTACCTATGATGATTATATTGATGAAAGTGGGTTCGGAAGAGTGTCCACTTTAGGAAGTAGTGATCCCACTATTTTGGAGGATGTTGAATCTATTTGTGATGAATATGAAAGTGGATTTGGAAGAATGTCAACTTTATTTAGTGATTCCACTATCTTGGGAGAGGTTTCAATCGATTATGATGAGAACGAAGTTGCTACTTATGATGATTATTGTGATGAAACTTAAGGTATAAAAAGTAGTGATGATTATATTTATAAAACTTGTCATGATTATGATTACCCTTTTTGTGAACATTACTCTTTTAATGTGGAAACAATTTTTAGTGTTCAAGTCTCTTATGATACTCCTACTATTCCGAATGAGAAGAATTTTGTTTATGTGGAGAGTAGTAAATTTTCTATGCTAGTAGATCATGAAAAGAATGCTTTAGGTGCTGGTTATATTGTTGAATTCATTCATGATGGTACTAAAAAATATTATGGGGGAGGAATTTATGCTTGTAGGAATTGCAATAATATCAAGTTTCCTCCCTATGTGCTTAAATTCTTGAAGCTATGCTTGTGTTACCTTCCTATGCTAGTTGAGTATTGTTCCCATAAGTTGTTTGCTCACAAAATCCCTATGCATAGGAAGTGGGTTAGACTTAAATGTGCTAGTCATATTCTTCATGATGCTCACTTTATGTTTCAATTCTTATCTTTTATGTGAGCATCATTGTCATCATCATGCCTAGCTAAAAAGGCATTAAAGAAAAGCGCTTGTTGGGAGACAACCCAATATTTATCCTTACTGTTTTTGTGTGTCCATATGATTATGCTACTGTAGTAATCATGTTTTATAGCTTTTGTTTCAATAAAGTGCCAAGTACAACCTTTGGGAAGACTTGGGTGAAGTTTATGTGATCTTGCTGTAAAAAACAGAAACTTTAGCGCTCACGAGATTAGCTGCCATTTTTTTACTGGAGAGTGATTTTAGGTTGATTCTTTTTGAAGATGATTAATAGACAAATTTCTCAGGTCCAGCAATTTATTTCATAATTTTTGGGGTTGCATAGGTATACGTTTGATACAGATTACTACAGACTGTTCTGTTTTTGACAGATTCTGTTTTCATTGTGTTGTTTGCTTATTTTGATGCATCTATGGCTAGTATTAAGTGGTATGAACCATAGCGATGTTATAATACAGTATATATTAAACCAATACGAATTTAGAATGAGTTTATTACAGTACCTAAGTGGTGGTTTTATTTTCTTATAACGGAGCTTACGAGTTTTGTGTGGTTGAAGTTTTCAAGTTTTGGGTAAGGATTCGATGGACTATGGAATAAGGAGTGGAAGGAGCCTAAGATTGGGTATGCCCAAGGCACCCCAAGGGAATATTCAAGGACAACCAAGCAACTAAGTTTGGTGATGCCCCGGAAGGCATCCCCTCTTTCGTCTTCGTTCATCGGTAACTTTACTTGGAGCTATATTTTCATTCACCACATGATATGTGTTTTGCTTGGAGCATCATTTTATTTTGTTAGTTTTTGCTTTCTGTTAGTTGGAATAATGTTTTTAATCTTTAGTTTCAATAAAAAAGTCAAGGATAGCCTTTGCCATGCTTATTTTGCTAGTTTGCATGTTGCTGTTTGAAAACAGAAAGTTTACCGCTGTTGCAAAAAGTCTCTAGAAAAGTAAGACCATGGTCTAATGTTGAATCTTTTTGCATATTGAGATCTGATAAATTTATTACAGTGGGAATTTTATTTCATAATTTTTGGAGTGAGGGAAGTATTGATACTCTTGCATTCTTTACAGACTGTACTGTTTTGGCAGATTGCTGTTATGTTTGCATTGTTTGCATATGTTCACTTGTTTAATGATTCTATTTAAGGATAGGAGTATTAAATATACAGAGGAATTTAGTATGCAAGCGTGAATAATAATTTT
Organism: Triticum aestivum; assembly: GCF_018294505.1. Classification (NCBI taxonomy): domain Eukaryota; kingdom Viridiplantae; phylum Streptophyta; class Magnoliopsida; order Poales; family Poaceae; genus Triticum; species Triticum aestivum. The sequence continues at coordinate 722,415,101 of NC_057801.1, forward strand.
AGTGATTTGTTACAGTAGAATATGATAAGGTTTTGCATTGATCTATACTAACCTATCTCACGAGTTCTTGTTGAGTTTGTTGTGAATGGAGCTTTTGATAAAAAGAGAAACCATGATATGAGAGGAATTAAGGAGACACAAAAGTTCAAGCTTGGGGATGCCCGAGGCGCCCCAAGATAATATTTCAAGAAGTCTCAAGTATCTAAGCTTGGGGATGCCCCGGTAGGCATCCCACCTTTCTTCTTCAACAACTATCGGTTAGTATCGGTTTAGCCTAAGTTTTTGCTTCTTCACATGAGTTGTGCTATCCTTGCAATGTAGTTTTCTTTAGCTTTGCTTGCTGTTTGAATAAAGTATCAAGATCTGAAATTCTTTAATGAGAGAGAGCCATACATGAATTGGAATTTGCTAGAATACTCTAGTACTTCACTTATATCTTTTAGAGCATGGTGGTAGTTTTATTTTGAAGAAATAGATGAACTCTCATGCTTCACTTATATTATTTTGAGAGTCGTTAATAGCATGGTAATTTGCTTAATGTTAATATACTTGGTATTCAAGATATGTGAAACTTTCTTTTGAGTGCGTTGAATACTAAGATAAGTTTGATGCTTGATAATTGTTTTGAGATATGGAGGTGATAATATTAAAGTCATGCTAGTTGGGTGATTATGAATTTGAGAAATGCTTGTGTTGAAGTTTGCAAGTCCCGTAGCATGCACGTATGGTTAAAGTTGTGTAACAAATTTGAAACATGAAGTGTACCTGGCTTGTGCATCATTATGAGTGGCGGTCGGGGACGAGCGATGGTCTTTTCCTACCAATCTATCCCCCTAGGAGCATGCGCGTAGTACTTGATTTTTGATGACTTCTAAATTTTTGCAATAAGTATGAGTTCTTTTGACTAATGTTGAGTCCATGGATTATACGCACTCTCACCTTTCCGCCATTGCTAGCCTCTTCGGTACCGTGCATTGCCCTTTCTCACCTTGAGAGTTGGTGCAAACTTCACCGGTGCATCCAAACCCCGTGATATGATACGCTCTATCACACATAAACCTCCTTATATCATCCTCAAAACAGCCACCATACCTACCTATTATGGCATTTCCATAGCCATTCAGAGATATATTGCCATGCAACTTCCACCATCTTCATCATGACATACATTACTTTTGTCATATTGCCATTGCATGATCATGTAGTTGACATCGTATTTGTGGCAAAGCCACCATGCATTATTTTTCATACATGTCACTTTTGATTTATTGCACCATCCTGGTACACCGCCGGAGGCATTCATATAGAGTCATATCTTGTTCTAGTTTCGAGTTGTAATCCTTATGTTGTAATCAATAGAAGTGTGATGATCATCATTATTAGAGCATTCCCAAATAAAAAAAAGAGAAAGGCAAAAAAAGGCCCAAAAAAAGAGAAAGGCCAAAAAAGGCCCAAAAAAAAGAGAAAAGAAAAGGGCAATGCTACTATCTCTTTTTCCACACTTGTGCTTCAAAGTAGCACCTTATTCTTCATGTAGTGAGTCTCATAAGTTGTCTTTTTTATACTAGTGGGAATTTTTCATTATAGAACTTGGCTTGTATATTCCTACGATGGGCTTACTCAAATGCCCTAGGTCTTCATGACCAAGCAAGTTGGATGCACACCCACTAGTTTTCTTTTGTTGAGCATTCATAGCTCTAGTGCATCCGTTGCATGGCAATCCCTACTCCTCATGTTGACATCAATTGATGGTCATCTCCATAGCCCGTTGATTATCCTCGTCAATATGAGACTTTCTCCTTTTTTGTCTTCTCCACACAATCCCCATCATCATATTATATTCCACCCATAGTGCTATATCCATGGCTCACGCTCATGTATTGCGTGAAGGTTGAAAAAGTTTGAGATTATTTAAGTATGAAACAATTGCTTGGCTTGTCATCGGGGGTATAGAAGTTGGGAACATCTTTATGTGACGAAAATGAAGCATAGCCTAACTATATGATTTTGTAGGGATGAACTTTCTTTTGCCATGTTATTTTGAGAAGACATGATTGCTTTGATTAGTATGCTTGAAGTATTATTATTTTTGTGTCAATATGAACTTTTGTCTTGAATCTTTCGGATCTGAATATTCATATCACAATTGAGAAGATTTACATTGAAATTATGCCAAAGTATCACTCCGCATCAAAAATTCATTTTTATCATTTACCTACTCGAGAACGAGCAGGAATTAAGCTTGGGGATGCTTGATACGTCTCCAACGTATCTATAACTTTTGATTGCTCCATGCTACTTTATCTACTGTTTTAGGCAATATTGGGCTTTATTATCCACTTTTATATTATTTTTGGGACTAACCTATTAACCGGAGGCCCAGCCCAGATTTGCTGTTTTATGCCTATTTCAGTGTTTCGAGGAAAAGGAATATCAGACGGAGTCAAAACGGAACGAAATCAACTGGAGAAGTTAATTTTGGAAGGAAACCAACCTGATGGGCTTGGAGTGCACGTCAGGGGATTCCTGGGCTGCCCACAAGGGTGGGGGGCACCCCCCTGGGCGCGCCCCCCTACCTCGTGAGCACCCCGGAGGTCCACCGACGTACCTCCTGCACCCATATATACCTACGTGCCCTAAAACTTCCAGAACAAAACCTAGATCGGGAGTTCCACCGCCGCAAGCCTCTGTAGCCACCAAAAACCAATCGGGACCCTGTTCCGGCACCCTGCCGGAGGGGGATCCCATCACCGGAGGCCATCTTCATCATCTCGGCGCTATCCATGATGAGGAGGGAGTAGTTCACCCTCGGGGCTGAGGGTATGTACCAGTAGCTATGTGTTTGATCTCTCTCTCTCTCTCGTGTTCTCTCTCATGTTCCTCTATGGCACGATCTTGATGTATCCCGAGCTTTGCTATTGTAGTTGGATCTTATGATGTTTCTCCCCCTCTACTCTCTTGTGATGAATTGAGTTTTCCCCTTTGAAGTTATCTTATCGGATTGAGTCTTTATGAGAACACTAGATGTATGTCTTGCCGTGATTATCTGTGGTGACAATGGGATATCACTTGCCACTTGATGTATGTTTTGGTGACCAACTTGCGGGTTCCACCCATGAACCTATGCATAGGGGTTGGCACACGTTCTTGACTCTCCGGTAGTAGCTTTGGGGCACTCTTTGAAGTACTTTTATGTTGGTTGGATGAATCTGAGATTGTGTGACGCATATCGTATAATCATGCCCACGGATACTTGAGGTGACAATGGAGTATCTAGGTGACATTAGGGTTTTGGTTGATTTGTGTCTTAAGGTGTTATTCTAGTACAAACTCTTTTATAGATCGATCCGAAAGAATAACTTTGAGGTGGTTTTGTACCCTACCATAATCTCTATGTTTGTTCTCCGCTATTAGTGGCTTTGGAGTGACTCTTTGTTGCATGTTGAGGGCTTGTTATATGATATATCTATGTTATTATTGTTGAGAGAACTTACACTAGTGAAAGTATGAACCCTAGGCCTTGTTTCCTACCATTGCAATACCGTTTACACTCACTTTTATCGCTTGTTACCTTGCTGTTTTTATAATTTCAGATTACAAAAACCTATATCTACTATCCATATTGCACTTGTATCACCATCTCTTCGCCGAACTAGTGCACCTATACAATTTACTATTGTATTGGGTGTGTTGGGGACACAAGAGACTCTTTGTTATTTGGTTGCAGGGTTGTTTGAGAGAGACCATCTTCATCCTACGCCTCCTACGGATTGATAAACCTTAGGTCATCCACTTGAGGGAAATTTGCTACTGTCCTACAAACCTGTGCACTTGCAGTCCCAACAACGTCTACAAGAAGAAGGTTGTGTAGTAGACATCACTAATCAACGGGCTGTGGAGATGCCCATCAATTGATGTCAATGTGAGGAGTAGGGATTTCCATGCAACGGATGCACTAAGAGCTATAAATGTATGAAAGCTCAACAAAAGAAACTAAGTGGGTGTGCATCCAACTTGCTTGCTCATGAAGACCTAGGGCATTTGAGGAAGCCCATCGTTGGAATATATAAGCCAAGTTCTATAATGAAAATTCCCACTAGTATATGAAAGTGACAACATAAGAGACTCTCTATATGAAGAACATAGTGCTACTTTGAAGCACAAATGTGGAAAAAGGATAGTAACATTGCCCCTTTTCTTTTCTCTTTTTTTCCTTTTTTTCTTTTTTTTCTTTTTTTCGGTGGGCTTCTTTGGCCCCCTTTTTTATTTAGGCTTCTTTGGCCTTTCCTTTTTTTTATTTTTTTTCTTTTTTCTTTTTTTCATGGGCAATGCTCTATAATGATGATCATCACACTTTTATTTACTTACAACTCAAAATTACAACTCGATACTAGAACAAAGATATGACTCTATATGAACGCTTCCAGCGGTGTACCAGGATGTGCAATGATCTAGCATAGCTATGACATCAAAAAACGAACAAGCCATGAAACATCATGCTAGCTATGTTACAATCATGCAAAGCAATACGACAATAAATGCTCAAGTCATGTATATGATGATGATGAAAGTTGCATGGCAATATATCTCCGAATGGCTATGGAAATGCCATAATAGGTAGGTATAGTGGCTGTTTTGAGGAAGATATAATGAGTCTTATGTGTGATAGAGCATATCATATCACGGGGTTTGGATGCACCGGCGAAGTTTGCACCAACTCTCGAGGTGAGAAAGGGCAATGCACGGTACCGAAGAGGCTAGCAATGATGGAAAGGTAAAAGTGCGTATAATCCATGGACTCACATTAGTCATAAAGAACTCATATACTTATTGCAAAAGTTTATTAGCCCTCGAAGCAAAGTACTACTACGCATACCCCCAGGGGGATAGATTGGTAGGAAAATACCATCGCTCGTCCCCGACTGCCACTCATAAGGAAGACAATCAAAGAAACACCCCATGCTTCAAATTTGTCACACAACGGTTACCATACGTGCATGCTACGGGACTTGCAAACCTCACACAAGTGTCTCTACAATCCACAACCACCCACTAGCATGACTCTAATATCACCATCTTTATATCGCAAAACTATTGCAAGGAATCAAACATATCATATTCAGCGATCTACAAGTTTATGTAGGATTTTATGACTAACCATGTGATTGGCCAATTCCTGTCATCTCTCTAAATAGATATAAGTGAAGCAAGAGAGTTTAATTCCTTCTACAAAAGATATGCCCACGCTCTAACAAATATAAGTGAAGCAAAAGAGCATTCTATAAATGACAGTTTTCTATGTGAAGAGAAATAGGCAATCCAAACTTCAAATGATATAAGTGAAGCACATGAAGCATTCTATAAAGCCATACTCAAAATATTTAAGTGAAGTGCAATGAGCATTCTATAAATCAACCAAGGACTATCTCATACCAGCATGGTGCATAAAAGAAAAATTAAAACTAAATGCAAAAGACGCTCCAAGACTTGCACATAAGGCATGAACGAAACGAATACAAAAACATACCGATACTTGTTGAAGAAAGAGGGGATGCCTTCCGGGGCATCCCCAAGCTTAGACACTCGAGTCTCCTTGAATATTTACTTGGGGCGCCTCGGGCATCCCCAAGCTTGAGCTCTTGCCTCTCTTCCTTTTCCTCATATTGAAACCTCCTCGTTTAGACACTTCATCCACACAAAACTTCAACAGAAAACTCGGTAAGACCCGTTAGTATAATAAAGCAAATCACCACTCTAAGTACTATTGAAAACCAATTCATATTTTGTTTTTGCATTGTGTCTACTGTAATATAACTTTTTCACGGCTTAATCCACTAATATAAATTGACAGTTTCATCAAAACAAGCAAACTATGCATCAAAAAACAGAATCTGTCAAAAACAGAACAGTCTGTAGCAATCTGAACATTCACCAAACTCCTGTTACCCCAACAATTCTACAAAAATTAGGAAAACTAAACAAGTTGTACATAAAGAGAGTGCAAAAAGAATCAGAACCAATTGACGTTCCAGTTAAAAATTTAAAATCTCGCACTACAGCCAAAGTTTCTGTCCTGCATCGTACAAACCAACAAGCATTGTAAACATCCTAAAGGCAAACCTTGGCACATTATTTTTTATAATACAATGGAATTGTACAAGGGGATAATTATTTTTGATTAAAATTTTCTGTAACCAAGATTCACAAAGTTTCCGTGAGCATGAACAAAGTTCAAGGCTAGCTCCCACTTCAACAATGTTTGTCTTTCTCACTTTCACTTTCCTTTTTGAAAAGTTTTTAGGTTCCCCTCTTTATTTTTTTGGTTTTTAAACTATATTAAAGCACACAACAGAAATAAATGACTCTCTAAAACTTCCGGGTTGTCTCCCTGGCAGCGCTTTCTTTAAAGCCATTAAGCTAGGCATTTAGTGCTCAAGTAATGAATCCACCCGGATCCCAAGGTATATCAAAGCCAATTTTAATTAACAATGATTTGTAATTTAGTAGTGAGCACAAAGTAACATATATCATGCAACAACGAAGTATAACTCTCTTCCTATGCATCGGCGTGTCATAAAAGAACAATTCATGCACACATAGTAAAGGCCAATGCATAGTATAAGCAGTTTCTTGCAATTTCATAGTATGGGAAACATAGAGAGGTGGAGAAATAGTTCCTCTCTCATAATAATTGCAAGTAGGAGCAGAAAGCACATGCATATTACATTCATCAAAATCATCATGTGCAATGGTAAAAGGCAACCCATCAATATAATCCTTAATAAGCACAAACCTCTCCGATATAGTGTAGTCGGGAGAACTCAAAAAGATAATAGGACTATCATGCGTGGGTGCAATAGCAACAATTTCATGTTTAACATAAGGAACTATATCTAGTTCATCTCCATAGGCATAATTCATATTGGCATCTTGGCCACAAGCATCATCAAAAAGGGATATTTCAAACAAATTCAAGGGATCATAGCAATCATCATAGCAATCATCCTTCGGTAAGCACGAAGGGGAATTAAACAATGTATGAGTTGAAGAGTTACACTCATTAGAAGGTGGGCACGGGTAGCTAATCCGCTCTTCCTCCTTTTGTTCTTTGCTCTCCTCATCATCTTTTTCATCAAATGAGCTCACAGTTTTATCAATTTCTTCTTCCATAGCTTCCTGCAAAATATTAGTCTCTTCTTGGACAGCGGGGTAGGCCTCAATATATAGTTTAACATGGGCATTAGAAGCATAATTATCATAGCAATATTCAAGTATGGCAAAATTTTCAGATTTGTAGAGAGTAGCATCATACTTTTCAATCAAAGAAGCAATTTCAAAAGCACCCTTAAAAGCAACAAATTCTTCAATTTGTTGAACATCATAGTAATTATAAACACCCTTAGCATATGAAGATATGATTCCATTATCGCTAAACAAGCATTGGTAGGGAAGGTGTTTCTTAGGGTTTTCAGAACAACAAGTAACATCATATAATTCACGTAAAGTCCAAGCATAGCATTGCAAATGTTGAATTTGATCCCATAATAGTTTTCCTTTTCCAGATATACGGTGTCTCACATAATAGGCATGCTCATCAAAAGATTTTCCCTCAACTAAGCTAGTTGGGGTTTCAGCATGAGCACAAAGGGATCGAAGATGATCCAAGTAAAAGGCTTCAATACTGTGATAGATTTTGAGTGGTTCTTCAACCATTCGTGCAGTAGGTACAACTAAGTTTTTTGGTATTTTACGTTTCCTACCCATAACTAAAGATAGAAAACAACTAAGAACAGCAAATAAATATTACTTAGTGATAAAGCAAACAAGCACACCCAAGAATATTCACCCCACGCTATGACTCCCCGGCAACGGCGCCAGAAAAAGGTCTTGATGACCCACAAGTATACGGGATAGTTGTAGCCTCTTTCGATAAGTAAGAGTGTCGAACCCAACGAGGAGCTAAAGGTAGAACAAATACTCTCTCAAGTCCTATCGGCCACAGATACGACTCTACGCATGCTTGATGTTTGCTTTACCTAGAACAAGTATGAAACTAGAAGTACTTTGTAGGTGTGATAGGATAGGTTTGCAAGATAATAAAGAGCACGAATAAAGATGCAATAAAGTAAATATAGCAAGTGTGGAAAAGTGGTGGTAGGAGTAGTGGAATTGTCCCTAAGCAATTGACTACGTTACTAGACCGATAGCAAGTTTTATGTGGGAGAGGCATAAGCTAACATACTTTCTCTACTGGGATCATATGCACTTATGATTGGAACTCTAGCAAGCGTCCGCAACTACTAAAGATTCATTAAGGTAAAACCCAAGCATAGCATTAAAGCATCAAGTCCCCTTTTATCCCATACGCAACAATCCCCTTACTCGGGTTTGTGTTTCAGTCACTCACGCAACCCACTATAAGCGAATCATGAACGTATTGCAACACCCTACAGCGGGAATCCCTCACGCTTGCGCGACACAGAGGGCACAATAGGACAGCAACATAACCACAAGCAAATTAAATAAATCATAGCAATTCATCAACCACAAATAGGACAACGAAAATCTACTCAGACATCCACTACTAGGGAAAAGGCTAGCAGCAGCGCGGGTTTTAGATGTATCAGTAGCGCGGGGATCAGTGCTATTAATAAGGCGCTACAACTAACAGATAGCAGTAGCGCGTGCTCACCGGCGCTACTGCTACACAAGTGTAGCAGCAGTGCTGTTAGCAGAAGCTCGCTACTGCTATTAGCTCTAGCGCACTTTGCATCGACGCACTACCACTATCGCGGCGCTGCTGCTAACTTTTATACACTCCCTACTGCTAATTTAAGTAGGTTTTTTTGTTTTTTTTGGCATATTTGTTTTGTATTTGTATAGGCTTTATAGACGAATCTTTAGCACATAGAAATGTCATCATGATACACATACAAATGCCTACGAGACCACAAATGTAATCATAGCATGTACATACAAATAGTCTCATCATAATCATCATCGAACACAAAGTGATATCTTGTCATCATCTTGAAAATAGCGATACATGCAAGTCTCGAATACTTGCAACTACAACAACGTCATCCATCAAAACAAAGGTATACGCAAGAAGTGCTATCACTATGAGTGAGAGCGGAACTATGCAGTACATGAGGTGGCGGTTACGAGTCCTCTCTCGCGCTAGCGTGAACCTCAAGTAACTAGCTTCTCCTTCTTGTCTGCTTTTGAAGCCTTTATGGCTAGCGCCCGTGAACCCATTCACTTGCGCCTGACACTCATGCCACTCATTGTACACCCCCGGAACCTTCCCTTTGTACATGACATAGCAATTCCATCTCGCCATCAAGAAACTAGGTACCTGTTAGAGATGCATGTTCATGAAGAGGAAGTACAATCATATATATGCAACAAAATATACTAGAGCAACACCAAAAAAGAAAGGGTTAGCAACTAGATGCAACATACAGTACGAAAATTAATTAACTAGAGGTACGCAGGTCATCGTACGCAAACTAACAAAGTAGCGTTATGCAAGTTCGGCAGGGACCATGGACATCACAAAGTTTCATCGCTACAAAAAGTATACAAGTTCAACCGACACATATCATCATCATCGGCATCATAAATCACTAGAAGTTCCATCCTTCCATATCATCGAGGACGAACCCTAGCTTCTTGAACGGCGTGAGGTCTAGACGTTGCATGCCTATGCGAGTTCGAACGTCAGCTCGCGATATAGGGCCGTGGTGGAACATCCCCTTCTCATCGACGACTTCTTTCATGATGATCGTCGCAATGTCGCTTTGGATGCAAAAGAAGTCATCTCTAAGTTTATAATCTGCTTCTCCATGAGATTCTAGCCACTTGTGGATACGATCATCATTTCTGCTATTAATGCGAAGCTTTTGGTGATCCATGTTGAACTGAATCATGAGATGGACGATGTAGAATCCATCCTTCTTGCTTGGTTTTGGGACATGGATGCAGGAGAAGTTAGTTTTATGCGCGAAATCCGTCTTCTTGTTCCTTTGTTTCTTGATCTGCACGTGGCCACCTCTAAAGTTGAAGCCTTGGAGAGCATCATCTAGAATATTCATTATGTGGGTGTAGTCTTTTTTCTCGTAGTCTCTGGAAGGGTCAAAATACACGGCGTGGGAGACTTGCGGGTAAAGAACGACAAGGACGGCGCGCCCGTTGCTGCAGGGAAAAGACACCTCAAATTATTCCCCATATGAGAGAGAAGGAATGATTGAAATGTACAAAAGGGTTGTCCGGAACTGACTTACTTTGGATGATAAGGCACGAGGACAATTTCCCGATCCTTATTCTGTACCATGAAGTTTTGGAGGTACTCCCTAGCAGTTTCACGCTCAAAGTCGCCGAGACTCAAGAAAGACTCGTGCATGTAGTACGGATCCGCCACACAGATTTGCGAGACTTCTTCACTCTTCATGACGGAGCTCATATGTAGCGCAAAAAGGCGGACGATAGTAAAATCAAGCCACCTTGTTAGAAACATCTCAAAGATATGGTCAAACCGCAGGAAGAACACCTCCGCGGGCCGTGTGTCGACGTAGCACTTCCCCTCAGGCACACGAGCCGCGTATGTCGGATATCCCGGATCCTTTGAGGCTAGTAGGCTTTTCTCAGTCGATAGCACATGGTCGTGCAGTCTCCTGAGATCCCCTGATAGTGCCTCCAGCGGTTTCGGCGGTAGCATCGGCTCGCCCGTGAGATGGAACATGACCGCACTTTTCATGGGTACACGCTCTTCAGAATGCATCGTCAGGCTGCTATGTGCTCTGTCTTGTTTGGAGGCAGTTACCTTCCCCGATCTCTTCCTCTCCTTTTTCTTGGGCACACCTTCCAGACCCTTCCTTAACCCCTGCCCCAGTGTTCCCGGGCTAAGTACTGTATGAACCTCGCGCCCGGCTAGTTGAGCCAGTGTTGAGGCGGCATCTTCAGGCGTGTCCTGTGAGGATTTCATGAAGAGAGACTTTTTGCAATCCATGGTACGACCCTGCCCGGGCATATCATCCATATCCTCATTAGCAAGCTGGTAGCCCGATTCGTCATATGGTTGACTCATCATATCTATGTCACAGTCATACACGTTTGTATTGAGGAAATCCATATGGTCGACCTCCGTCTCATCATCCATTCTCTGTTCTACAGGAGAAATTACATCAGCCAGTACTATTGCACCCCCTTCATCATGTCGTCCGCCGCTCTCACCCGGCACTACAGGAGCTGGTAATTGCGTAGGTGGGGTGGTGGTCTTCACACATGCTTGTTGATCTGTGGTAGTTATTGGCGTGCTCTCGGCCGGCTCCAGACAAATAAGATTCTTCGGCCATAGCAACAGCCAATTCTTGCAGCTTCCAAACCGTGGCGGGGTCTCGTCGTCCGCTCCCACATGCTGTACTCGAGGAGGCAAATCCTCGTGCCCCGATTTCACACTGGTCAAGCTAACCCTGAAGTGCCCAGCGGGGATCGGCTGGTTGTGGAACGTGCGTTGAGAGGGGTCCATTATCATCCCCTTTCCCACGTCCACCTTCTGGCCTTTGATCAAGTAGAGTATGGTGCACAAGGTTTCTTTCGCCTGCAAACACATATGTCTGTGGTGTAAAACAACCGAAAGGCAACAAAAATGGAATGTTATATATATATATATATATATATATATATATATATATATATATTGGTGCGACATGTAATTACCGTGACGGCGTCGAGCTCAGCCAAAGACGAAGGCCCACCTAGCACGCCTGAGACTGAGGACGGGCTGCTATGAGCGGGAGCGGCTGCGAGAGGAGGTCAGGTTGCGTGAGCAAGTGATGGTGCGATGGTGTTGTTGTTCATGGAGTTGCTCCCGACGAAACTGGGCATCGGGAAATCATGTACCGTCTTGTCTGGATTTTCCTTCGCCCAGTTGATGATAACTGGAACCAAGTTAGTAGCGAAATCATTTCTGTAGGCAGTTACAGCTGCATTGACTGCCTGCTGTAGCAACTCATATTTGTCCTCGACTGCTTTTTTCGCGTCCTCAACTGCTTTTTTCTTGAATGCAAGCTTCACCTTCGCGTTGATGTCCGCCTGACTAAACTTCTTTTTCAGCTTCTTGGCCTCCGGGCCCTCGTTGTAAAACACCTTCCACGTGGCGCCGTCTCCAGCGCCGTGCACACGACCATATTTCCGCCACTGATCCAAAGGGAGTCCCTTAAGTTCGTTCAAGGCCCGGTTGAGAGGGGTGTCCCACTTGGGCCTCATCGGAGAAGTAGGGCTTTCGGCTGCAAGCTGGTGTTGCTTCTCCAGTAGTCTAATCAATTTCCTCGTGATCTTGTTCGTGTAGAAAACCTTTTTCTCCTTGTCCCACTTGTAGCGGGCCCTGATGAAGTCATGCTCCAAGGGGTTGGTGAACTTAGCGAAGGGGTCCGGGAGACCCGCGGCTTCACGTTCCGCGTCATCCTTATCCCATATGGGCCTTTTTACCGAGGTAGCCATGGCTTCCGAGGTGATGCTTCCCCGTGTTCCTTTGCTGAAGGCTCTTGAATTTCGCAGCCTTAGCCTTGGCTGCCTCGGTAGCGCAAGTGTCCTTGAACTTTTCGAACTCCTCTTCTGTAAGTGTCGGATTTTCCTCCAGAATCTTGGACAGGGGTTCATCAGCCTCAATAGCTCGTTTCACCCTCCCTTTCCAGGAGGCCAAATCATTGCTGAACATGCCCATGGCGTGATTGTTAATCTTTTTCATCTTCGGATCATCCCACAGTTGTTCTATGTTATCATCCCGGTCGGGGAACTTGAATCTCTTGTGCAACTTCGTTAGGAGCAACTGCGTCAAATGTTCTTTACTCCTTAAGTCATCATCGTTGATGCTCGCGCATTACTGTAGGATGCATCCTACTTGGTTCCCATAGCACTTGCGAGGTTCTTCCGGCTCTAACGGCTCAAACTTGCCAGGTGCCATCTTTGTGATCACAAGTCGTCCAATCCCTAGTTTGTTAGGTTTTCGTATCCTCTGCTTCTTATGCTTCCTCTTTTTGATAGCGGCATCGGGGCCGGTACCTTCCCTACCGGTACCTTCCCCGTCGGTACCTTCCCCACCGGTCTCGGTGCCGCCATCGGTGCCAGTGCTGTCGGTGTCGATGTCGGCGTCAATACCATCATCGAGGCCGACCTGCAAACCTTGCTTAGCAGTCAAATAGTCAAGGTACTCTTGTTCACCCTCATAATCCATCTCGTCTGCATCTTGGTCAGAAGGCCCAGTTTCTTCGTTGTTCGACATGTTTCCTATGATTAAGTGTCCTCATTTATTTCTAAAAGTATGAATAAATGAGAAATGACATAAAAAGAAATCTATGTGCCAGCACTCGATATGCCAACTATGTAGCACAAAATCATGCCTTTATTCACGAGAAATTTTGGCATGACCTTTGCTAAAAAAATGGACATATCGAGGGCCTGAAATTCACCGGAACGGAAATGAATCAACATTCCGGCGTAACATAGGCCACTCGGATCATTTTCCAAACATGACATGTCCAAAACATGACATATGCACATATCACATGTCCAGTTCAAATTTTGAAACCTAGCTAAATTCATAACTAAATAGATAACCTAATTAACATACTGCCCTAACTAAAACCTAAGTAAATTAACCGAAGAACCCAAGCAGAGAGAGAGAGGGGGGATTTACAGAGGGTGCAGGGCGAGGAGGCAGGCCCGACGACGGCCGGGAGGGGAGAGGAGGGAGGCGAGGGCCGAAGGGTCGGGGGCGAGCGCCGGCGCCGGGGTCGGGGGCGAGGGACGGGTTGGGGGCGAGCGCCGGGGTCAGGGTCGGGGGTGAGGGCCGGGTCGGGGGCGAGCGCCGGGGTCGGGGGCTAGCACCGACGCCGGAGTCGGGGGCGAGCCCCGGGGCCGGGTCGGGCGCGGCGGTGCGACGGGGGAGAGTGGGGATTTGGGGGGGGGGAAGGCGGGATGAAGCAGGGTGGGTGAGAATTTTGGGTTAAGTGGACGTAGCAGTAGCACATTTGTACAAAACGCGCTGCTACTACCTTCAATAGCTGTAGCGCTTTATATGAAATTCGCTTCTACTAACTTCAGTATCTGTATCAGTTTAGGCAAAACACGCTGCTACTACCTTCGCTACTGCCAGTTCTCCTTTTTCTTTTCCTTTATTTTATCCCACTTTTATTTCCCGAGGGTAGTGAACGAAGGAAGGGCGATATATATTGCATCATTTGACGGTTAAATATGTATGCAAAATAGGAACATATATATTACACATCATTGGACCCATGCATAATAATGGCTAAGTGTGTATACAAAATAGGAACATATATATTACATCATTTGACCGATAACATAAGTTTCCTCAGTGCTAACGTTTTCGTTTTTGATTCAGCTTCTTTCCCTTCTTGTTCGTCGAAGAATAATTGATCCCCTCATTGTGACTTTAACTTTTCCATGGAGTACGATTTTTCTTAGGTAATGTAGTATTGATTCTTCTTTTGACGTATACTTCATCATCATCGTCATCTTCCCTCATTGGGTTGCCGTACTGATCATAGTCTTCCTCGTTGGCGACTCCATCCATTCCAATGATGTTCCTTTTGCCTCTCCACACGACAACATAGCTGGGATTGCGCGGGTCAGTTATGAAGAAGCATTGTGTCACGTGCTTAGCGTGTACCCATGGCTCGTTTTTTGCGATAGCGTACACGGTAGCGCTCTTGGCGTCGGGTATAGTCATGGTAGTGAAAATCCGGCTTTCTCTTTCGACATTCTTAGCCCATCTGACACGGAACATCGTCGTGTTGTGCAGTCCAGAGTAGTCAAGCTCCCAGATCTCCTCGACCCTTCCATAAAATCGTTCAGTTGCGCCGTTGTCGCTGCCGGTCATGCATTCCATCGTCACCCCTGCGTTCTGATCATCATTGTCCATATCTTTGGCCTCCGTGTAGAACGTGTATCCGTTGATATCATATGCCTGATAGGTTACGAGGTTGGGCGAGGGGCCATGTGCTAAGGCGTATATGATCAATCTGTCCTTAGAGCCCTCCTCCGGGGGATTAGCAATAATATGCTCTTTGAACCAATGCAGGAAAGTGGAGTTGTGCTCTCTAGTAACTTCGGCATCCGTCCTTCATACCCCCGGTCACGATACTTCTTTGCGATAATTTCTTTGTGCAGTGCCACGAAAGGATCTACCTCGTCTAGGTGTTGTAGCACTACCAAGTTTGCTCTGTCAAAGTCGCTGAGTCGATCTGAGTATGCCACGTGCAGTTCCCTGCGACCGTTGCAGTGACCATCTCCTTCGAGCCTCCCATCGTGCTTGTTAACCGGAAAACCAACACTAACACCAGGCGGCTGGTCTGTGCCATATAGAAAATTCTCACAGACGATGCTTCCATCCGGACAGGACATGTTACGAACGAATCCTTTGATGATCCCATTCATCCTCTCAAACGGCATCATGTTGTGCAGGAATGACGGCCCCAGGTCTATTATGTCATCCACAATATGGACACATAGATGCACCATCACGTCAAAGAACACGGGCGGGAAGTACATCTCAAGCTCATTCAGTATCACAACGATCTCTTCCTGTAGCCTTTGGAGCTGCTTCACACTGATCGACTTTCAAGAGATGACGTCAAAAAAGTTGCAGAGACCAATAAGCGTGTCACGGACGTGCTTGTCCATTATCCCTCTAAGGGCAACAGGTAGTATCTGCATCATCATCACATGACAGTCATGATACTTCATCCCGCTGAACCTTTTCTTGTCCGTGTCTAGATATCTGCTTATCTTGCCACACTAACCGGAACTAACTTTGACTCCGGTAAGGCACTTAAAGATGGCATTGATCTCAGCCTGACTTAAGGGGAAGCAAGAAGGGGGGCAATAATCCTCTTTCTTTATTTTCTTGCCCTTCTTCTCCCGTGCCTCTGTCTCCGTCTCTGTCTCGTCTGACATTTTACGGGGCAGCATGTGCAGATCTTCCCTGATTTTCAAATCTTGCAAGTCTTTTCTTGCCTTCGGCCCATCCTTTGTCTTATCCGACATGTTCATCAGTGTTGCGAGCATGCTCTCAAGGACATTCTTATAGATATGCATTTGATCAAGGCAATGAGGTGTATCGAGTTTGTGCCAGTACTCCAAGTCCCAGAACACAGACCTCGTCTTCCATACCTTCAGCAGCGGCTCCGGCGCCTTTCTCATCGTCTTTCCCGGTGTGGGGCACTCCTTCCAGTTTTTCAAGAGCTCATCGATTTCGGCACCGCTCCGCTTATGTGGAGGTCCTCGATGCTCAGCGTGACCATTGAATAGATCTACACGGTTTCTCCACGGATCGTCCTGTTCAAGCCATCTTCGATGCCCCATGTACACGATTTTCCCAGACCCGCCATCTTTCCTTGACGTTAGCTGCTGAGACGTCGTATCATCCATGCATCGCGTGCATCCGCAATATCCATGGCACACCTGGCCTGCCACATATCCGTAACCGAGATAGTCCTGCACTGTCGTGATCAACGCGGCTCTCATGTTGAAATACTCACCTTTGCTGGCGTCCCATGTCTTGGCCGGTGTTTTCCATAACGTGTCTAACTCCTCTTGAAGTAGCCCCAGATACAAATTAATATTATTTCCTGGTTGTTTCGGCCCTTGAATAAGCATGCTCATGTGAATGTACTTCAATTTCATGCACAACCAGGGGGGAGGTTGTATATCCATACAAACACGGGCCATGTGCTATGGTTGGTGTTCTGGTTGCCAAACGGATTCATGCCATCGGTACACGCGCCGAGCACGATGTTCCTTGCATCACATTCAAAATACCGATAGAAGTTGTTCAACGCTCTCCACTGGCTTCCATCCTTCACGTGTCTCAGCTTCGGATCATCTCCATCGTCGGGCTTCTTCCTCTCCGCGTGCTAGCGCATTAGCTTTGCTTCCTTGGGATCTACAAAATACCTCTGGAGACGGGGAGTGATCGGTAAGTACCATACAACTTTCTGGGGACATTTCTTCCCGGCCTTCTTGTATTGGGAAGCATTGCACACCGGACAGCTTGTTTTTTCCGCGTGCTCCTTCCGATAAATTATGCAATCGTTGAATCATGCATGGTATCTAACGTGTGGCAGATCAAGAGGGCACACGATCTTCTTGGCCTCATCAACACTAGTAGGACATAGATTACCCGCGGGAAGAACATCCTTTAGGTACTTGAGATGCTCATCGAGGGTAGTGTCGGTCCATTTGTTTTTAGCCTTCGTCTTCATGAGTTGGAGCGTGAAACTCAAGCGGGTCACCTCAGGATTGCAACCATCATAAAATGGAGTGTTTGAGTCTACCACCAGTTGCTCCAGCTTAGCCTCCTCTCTAGAAGCAGCTCTCTCAGTACTCGTCTCCTTGCGAAGCAATGCTTGAACATGAGGGTCCCGCACGATTGAACTTAGTACCGACGAACTCTGCTGCGTGGAGTCCATGTCGTTCTCTCCGCCGTCATGTCCGGCCCCTTCTCCTCCTCTATGTCCGGCCTCTTCTCCGCCGCCATGTCCGGCCTCTTCCCCACCGCCATTACCGATCATCTCTTCATCTTGCCCCGTGTCATCATTGCCTGCCCCGTCGGCATCCTCAACATCGTCATCCTCATCTTCAATTATCCACCGAGTACAGCCATCCATGAAACCAGTCATGAGCAGGTGCGCTTCGACACGACCATTGTCATGGGGGTCGAGCCAAACTATTCCTTTGCATTTTCGACACGGACATAAAACCTCTGTCCATTTATTTTCTTTCATGTCCTGCACCGCCGACCGCAACCACCTGTCCACCATCGTTCCACTAACCATCGTCAACTCTGCACGGTAATAATAAACAAATTGATTATAAAAATGCATGCATGCATCAAAGTCATACAAAAATTTGGCATGACCTTCCCTAAAAATAGGACATATATGGATCTAGAGTTTGCCCGGAATTTGCCGAAACGGAAATAAATCGACATTTCGGCAAAACATAGGCAACTCAAAAGCACAATTTGGCGTGCCACACACACAATTTTCCACAAACATATCACACACACATAAACATATTTCCATTTTGCAAAAGCATGAAATGTTCATCACCTCTATCTCGATCGAGATCGAGCACACGGTGGAGATGATGTTGTAGGGAGACCAAAAGTGCACAAAGCTCTTCTTGACAAAGATAGATCTAGTTAGGGGGCAAATAGGTCACTTAACTAAATCCTACATCTACCTAGCTACCTAATTTGGGAGGAGACAACTTCAACTAGTGGAGGGGAAAGGAAAAAGAGAAAGGAGATGCATTAATGGAGGTGGTGTAGTTAGGTAGGAGTAACGAAGAGAGAGAAAGGTGGATAGAAGAGAAAGAGTAATGGGGGAGAAGTATTGAGGAAGAAGAAGAGTGAGAGTGGGAGCATGTGGGGGAGGTAGGGGGAAGGGAAGAGAGGAGGGGGAGGGGAGGCACGGGTGGGGAAAAGGTGGTGGGTTGGTGCGGGTTAGCAGTAGCGCGCGAGCAGAAACGCGCTACTGATAAGGAATTAGCAGCAGCGCGCTTTGGGCCACGGCGCTACTGCTAACAGTGACAAAAAAGTGTGTCAATTTGAAATTTAGCAGCAGCGCTCTTAGTAAAAGCGCGCTACTACTACATCCATAGCAGTAACGCGGTTCGGGCCACGACGCTACTGCTAAATGGAGTTAGGTGAACATCGTCGGTCGATATTTGTAGCAGTGCGGTTTACACAGAGCGCGCTACTGCTACAAACTTATCAGCAGCGAGTTTCCCGCAGAGGCGCTACTACTAATTAGCAGCAGCGCTCCTTTTTGAGCCGCGCTGCTGCTAAGATTCTGTGTATAGGCTTTTCCCTAGTAGTGATCATAGGATGGCAACACATCATTGGATAATAATATGAAGCATAAAGCACCATGTTCAAGTAGAGGGTACAGCGAGATGCGGGAGAGTGGACCGCTGGATATAAAAGGGGGAAGGTGATGGAGATGTTGGTGAAGATGACGACGGTGTTGGTGAAGATCGCGGTGATGATGATGGCCCCTGGCAGCGCTCCGGCGCCACCGGAAGCAAGGGGGAGATAGGCCCCCTTCTTCTTCTTCTTCCTTGACCTCCTACCTAGATGGGAGAAGGGTTTCCCCTATGGTCCTTGGCTCCCATGGCTTGGGAGGGGCGAGAGCCCCTCCGAGATTGGATCTATCTCTCTGTTTCTGCGTTCTCTGATTCTACCCCTTCACTGTTTCTTTTATATCTGGAGATCCGTAACTCCGATTGGGGTGAATCTTTCGCCCAGATCTTTCTCATAAAATTAGCTTTCTTGCGCCAAAAGAAGAGCATCAACCTCCTTACGGGTGGCTGACGAGAGCCCAGGGCGCGCCTGCCTCCCTGGGGCGCGCCCCCCTATCCCGTGGCCACCCCGGACACTGTTTCGCGTTGATATTACTTCCCAAAAATCATAAATATTCCAAAAAAAATCTCCATACATTTTTATCCCGTTTGGACTCCGTTTGATATTGGGTTTCTGCGAAACAAAAAAACATGCAATAGACAGGAACTGGCACTGGGCACTGGATCAATATGTTAGTCCTAAAAATAGTATAAAAAGTTGCCAAAAATATATGAAAGTTGAAGAATATTGGCATGGAACAATCAAAAATTATAGATACGACGGAGACGTATCAGCAGGGCGTGTGATGTTCTGGGGCATGCATTGCTCTTTCTTGGTGCCTCTAGAGATATTTCCCTCTGTCTCCATTAGTGCTAACACCATCTACCCGAGCTTTGAATTTGCCGAGAGAAGGTTGTTTAAAGTTGGAGCATATCATCCCACACATGGACGCATCGAACGATCATGTAGTTGGTGCTGTGGACGCATACTCTCATTGACTATCTGTTTTTGTCCAATATGGTAGATGATGAGTAGTTTACCCACATTTCCTTCGATAATTTAGCATGCATGGTTATGCAATATGCACTCTTTGTCCCATTTGGTTAGGTAGTATTTGAGTTCATGTGTCTCGCTAGAGGTATGCATGAATGACTAGTCCACATTAATTTGCATTTTTAGTTTGCTGCCACAGGTTTGAAAGCATCTAGCTAGTTTAGTGCGTAGAGGAGTTTGGCCAGGAAATTATAGGCAAGGGATTAGCATGCACATTACCACCAGTCTTATGATGATGTCCAATTGAACTAGTTTTCTTCTAGTTCTTGCCGAGAAAGTTCAATACTCCCATGTCAGCGAGGACCGTGGAGTAGATGGCCTACGTGGGCTTCTCCTCCTACACAATCGGGAGGTCAATCATGCTCAAGCCGTAACGCCTCGTGTGGCGTTGGAAGACGGCCTTGCTGATCTTGTGCATTTTGAGCCTCCCGACGAGCAGGAAGTCCTTGTCGCCGGTGTATAGAATGAACTAGATCTGCACATGCACGATCAACATGATGGAATGACCTTCACCAGAGATGCAAGAGGACTCAATCACCTACAGCAGAGTGCAAATGCGCTGCTTGAGACCAATTAGGGCGATCTTCTAGGGTGTGGTAAAAGCCTCCAATGACTTGATCTCCTCTAGCATAGTGTCTCCCAAGCCATCTTCCCCAGGACATCGAGTAGCACTATCTGCAAGGCAGAAAATACATGATATTTTCATCAGTGGTTTGGCTGCAAAAGCTCGATGAACAAGTAGCAACCTAAGAGCACAAAATCTGGTCCATAACGGGACGATAAAACATACCTTCTCCGTAGGGTACTCATCCATGTCAGTCTCGAAAGCAGGGGACTCGTCGTTGTCCATCTCGCCTGGGCCCCCACTACCCTAGCACATGACCATGAACTATAAGTGGACAGATTGGAGTGATGCTAGAGTCAAATAAGACAATTCACTGGTTTTGTTTTCCAAAAAAGGAGTTGCAAGGGATGCAATAAGCTTAAAAGAAAAGCCAAAGTTGAGGAATCATATGGTCAGGTCGTTTTCCTCGCCGCTGAACAGACTAGTTCAAGCCAGCAGAAGATGACCAAGAAAAGGGCTAGGGGAGGAAACCCATACCTCCCGAGAACCAGGTGCCTCTTCGTTATTGTTACTTTGCATCGCATCCCGCCCCCTTTCGTGCCACGGACCATGGTGATGCAAACAGAAACAGAGAAGTAGCATTAATGAACTAGCTAGGGTAGCTAGATTTTATTCTCCTACTGTTTGGATGGATTTACCCCCGGATACGGTGATATCTATGATTGTAAATGATGTCACTACCCTTATAATTGAATAGAGGAGATGATTATGAACAATGTTACGCCTTATAGGAGAGGGGAAGTCATACATCTATCTACAAGCATGCATCAAAGAATTAAAGAAAAGGCAAAGTACATTGTGGTTGTTTCCCACGCGGGTGAACAAATCCACGTTCAGGCCAAGTTCCCCCTGAGGAGACCGCTCCAGGAGCCAAGAAGGGGAGGGCCCCCAATATTAAATTTAGTTTACCTACAAGTCACATTTTCCCAACTTATTACTGAACCTAAATTGTCTCATTTGTAAATGGTTAAATTTATATTCTAGAAGGTTCTGTAAATATTTTTATCTAATACTCCTAATATACCGGAAACAACTATTAAGACATTAGTTAGAAAATATACTTCTAGAGATCTCTATAATGATATTTGATAGTAATGAAATGTATACCAACACATGCAAATACACATTTATCTATATGTACTATAAAATTTATACAATTTTCCAACTTTTATTTAAACACAAGGTTTGTAAAAACATAAAATTAAAATTTCACATAGTTGATTTTTTAGTAACAAACATAAAAATGATAATAATGACACAATTAATATTACATAACGTTGTTATTTGGTTAGTTAGCTAAATAATACTCTCTCAATAAAGAAATATAAGAGCGTTTAAATCATTAGTGATCTAAACACTCTTATATTTCTTTACAGAGGGAGTAGAAATTAAAGGCATTAATGTATTAGTATGATAAAATAATTTTGCATAAATATTTGGTATAAAATACTTATTAAAGGAAAGGATTAGCATGCACATTATCATTGGTTTTCTTCTAGTTCTTATCGAGAACTGCCATGTTGATGAGGACCGCAAAGTAGATTTCTTGTGTGGGCTTCTCCTCCATCTCCCTTTTTCATGGCGCACACGACCTGCAAGGGAAACCAAAGGGTAATAAGATGGTTCCCAAGAAGGACTAGCATAGTCAAAGTGGCATGCATCACCTAGAGATCAGAGGAGGCTTACAGTGCTCTTGTCGTCCACCAAGACAACGACGCGGACGTGCATGCGAGTCCCTTTCGCGCCCGCCGGGAGCACAGACACCATGGCGCCAGACTTCTTTTGACCCGATTTCAAATTCTTTCTCCCTGCTCCTGTACACAATCGATCAAACGTCTCGATCGTTGTCTCATAACCGCCGCTGTCTTGCTTTTTGCTAAAGAGAAAACAACAAATGAAAAGAAAGGGAAAGGATTTCAAAATGCACAAGGATGCGCGCGAGAGGAGAGACGCCTTCCCGCCCAAGAAAATGGTAGCTTGTCTGTATGCCATGTGGGACTGCCATACCTCCTCCCCCTCTCCGTCTAGCTTCAGCCATGGTACATGGAGGGAAAAGTTGATTTGCTTTCTGGTAAAGTAGAAACAGAACAGAGCAGATACGTATCCACTGCCTCGTGGTGGACAGCTATCTGTTCAACCGCTCACAGTCGCAAAAGGGAAGGTTCTGGTGGGCTGGCACGCCACAAGCGCATCGCAACCCTGCCGTGCGGTGCGGTATCTGACCGTAGCAATGTAACATATAGGACATTGTGAAATGTTCTTTTCACTTGGTATTAACACACACGTTCAAATTAAAATTATGCAACAAAAGGGTCTTTCAAATATTTTTCCAAAAATTTGATTTAAATAGTTAGAGCATCTCCAACACCGACACTCAAACCATCTGCAAGCGTCTGAACTGCACATTCTAGACGTGCTTTGTCACCCAACGCGATCCTCTTTCCGTCAGCTTGATAGTCTGGACGTCATTTTTCCTATAAATTAGAAGCAACCTAGGGTTGGGAGGCTTAGCGGGAGTCAGGGCCGCCGCCACGTAGGACTCTGACACCCATAACCAATTCGAATCCCTCTCTCGGTCTCATTCTCTTCCACTCTCCTCCTGCTTCACACTGTTATACATCTGCACCAGCTACGTTCGCCACTGCTGATGTACCTATCTACCCACTACCAGGCATTAACGGATGTCCGCAACCCCCACCCATGTGCTTGTTTGCCTAGTACTACGACACCGTCCACCCAACAATGATGAGGCCACCAATCCGAGAGTGGTTAGTGAGCAAACGATTAAACATTATATCTCAGATACGCCCATTGACGACCCACAAGTATAGGGGATCAATCTTAGTCCTTTCGATAAGTAAGAGTGTCGAACCCAATGAGGAGCAAAAGGAAATGACAAGTGGTTTTCAGCAAGGTAATCTCTGCAAGCACTGAAATTGTAAGTAACAAGTAGTTTGGTAGCAAGATAATTTGTAACGAGCAAGTAATGGTAACGGTAAATAAAGTGTAGCAAGGTAGCCCAATCCATTTGTGGCAAAGGACAGGCCAAAATAGTCTCTTATAATAAGCAAAGCGTTCTTGAGGGTCACACAGGAATTTCATCTAGTCACTTTCGTCATGTTGGTTTGATTCGTGTTCCCTACTTTGATAATTTGATATGTGGGCGGACCAGTGCTTAGTTGTTGTTCTTACTTGAACAAACCTCCTACTTATGATTAACCCCCTTGCAAGCATCCGCAACTATGATAAAAGTATTAAGATAAAATCTAACAATAGCATTACACTTTAGGATCCAAATCGGCCCTTTACGAAGTTGCGACTAGGGTTTAAGCTTCGATCACTCTAGCAACCCATCATCTAATAACTACTCCACAATGCATTCCCTTAGGCCCAAATAAGGTGAAGTGTCATATACTCGATGTTCACATGACACCACTAAGGGAATCACAACATACATATCATCAAAATATCGAACACATATCAGGTTCACATGATTACTTGCAACAAGATTCCTCCCGTGACCTCAAGAACAAACGTAACTACTCACAAATGATAATCATGCTCTATAACATCCCAAATTTTCAATTTGGAATGTTATACATTAGATCATCATTGCATATCATATTTTATTGCATTTTGGCTTGATCCTAGAAATTCTACGCAACTCAAGGACCCACGGAGAGAGTTGGGGATTTTGTTATTTTCATATTTGAGTTTTCTCAAATTTTGGAAAAAGGATCATTTGATTTTATTTATTTTATCTTCAATTATTTCTATTATAAAAATATGAGAGAGGGAATAAAATGACTTTCCCAAAATAAAGAAATATTGAGGATTTAATAAAAAATCAAATAAGATTTTATTTCGGAGTTTTTCGCTATTTTATTTGAATTTAGGAAAAATGCGCGTTTTCAAAATTGCATTTATGCCCCAAATAAATAATCGTCTTGTCCGGCTTGATTTTAGAAGCTCGGGAAAATTTATTTCGGGATTTTTGGAGTCCGTTTAGTATTTCTTTTATTTCTTTTTCTGTGCGTAATGTTTTTTTAAACAAAACTAACCGACCTACCGGGCCGTGTCCGTGTGGGACTCTAGACCTGACCGGCCTTATAAGCCGGGGGAGCCTGAGCCGCCAGCCCCCGAAACCCTAACCGCACCCGAGCCCCCCCTACCTCCCGCAGCCGCCGCCCGCGCCCGATGCCGCCGCCCCGTGCCCGATGCCGCCACCCCGCCGCCCTCGCCGGAGACCCGCCTCGCTCGCCGGACCTATCGGAGGTAGCCGCCTCGCTTGCCAGACCCGCCTCGCTCGCCGGACCCGCCGAAGGTAGCCGCCGCCGCCACGATTTTTGAGAGAAAACCGTCAGTTTTATTTTAGAACCCTGGTTTATTTTTTTAATAGATCGGTTTTTTTACGGTTTAGTTTATTTAGCGGACGTTCGTCCGTATGTTCGTTTTCGCGAACGGGTTTCGTCGTTTAGCCGCAGACAGCTAACTTTCGTTCGTTAGCTTGTTCGTCCGTTTTTCTTTTTCTCGAATTTTCCGCGATTATTTCTGATCGCGATTTCTGATCCGATTTTCGTTTTAGTATAACTTTTCGCTCATTTATCGGAATCAGGCGATTCAAGCGCCTAGAGTTTCGCCTCGAAACCCTCTTTCTGTTTAACCAACTCAAACAACTTTTTGCTACTGTCAAATTTGATTTAGGTCCAGATTAGTTAACAAAGCTTGTTTCTTTCGCCGTTTGACTTTAATTGCTTCGTTTGATTTGATTCTTTTTGCAAACCGGAGTTCTTAAGTTGAACTTTCTGGTTAGATCTTTTATTTGAGTTTTACCTATGCATTAGTTGAGTGCTTATTGTATGCTTGTTTGTTTGCGATAGAGTACCCGGAGTGCGCTGCTTGCTACTTCGAATCTCTAGGTTTCACGGATCATCAACAAGGCAAGTAACACTTTGATCATACCTCTTTACTACCCAGTTTTATTGCATTAGATCAATCCTCAAACAATTGCATGGTTAGGATGTGATCAATATGTGGGTTTTTGGGAAGTAGATGAGGTAGAACCTATTACCTGTTTTATTATCAAACCTTTGGGAGTTACTTCTGTGTTTGCTTATATTGCTATGCTATGCTTGTAGACGTGGATTGGGTGAGTGTATCCATGACAGATGTGAGATTGTTAAATTAATGGTTTACTTAAGGTGGCAACTTAAATTCACATCTGGGTGGATTGAGGCACCTGGGGAACCCAGTGTTGCCTGTATTTTTTTGAAATCCCGGGGTACCGTGAGATTCTCCTATGGACCGCCACCCAGGCTCAAAGGGATTGAGGGAGTCCCGGACTAGGGGGTGTCCGGACAGCCGAACTATTATCGTCGACCGGACTCCAAGACTATGAAGATACAAGATTGAAGACTTCATCCCGATGGGACTTTCCTTGGCGTGGAAGGCAAGCTTGGCGATACGGATATGTAGATCTCCTACCATTGTAACTGACTCTGTGTAACCCTAGCCCTCTCCGGTGTCTATATAAACTGGATGGCTTTAGTCCGTAGGACGAACAACAATGATACCATAGGCTAGCTTCTAGGGTTTAGCCTCCTTGATCTCGTGGTAGATCTACTCTTGTAATACCCACATCATCAATATCAATCAAGCAGGACGTAGGGTTTTACCTCCATCAAGAGGGCCCGAACCTGGGTAAAACATTGTGTCCCTCATATCCTATTACCATCCGCCTAAGACGCATAGTTCGGGACCCCCTACCCGAGATCCGCCGGTTTTGACACCGACATTGGTGCTTTCATTGAGAGTTCCTCTGTGTCGTCACCGATAGGCTCGATGGCTTCTTCGATCATCACCAACGACGCAGTCCAGGGTGAGACTTTTCTCCCCGGACAGATCTTCGTATTCGGCGGCTTTGCACTACGGGCCAATTCGCTTGGCCATCTGGAGCAGATCGAAAGCTACGCCCCTGGCCGTCAGGTCAGATTTGGAAGTTTGAACTTCACGGCTGACATCCGCAGAGACTTGATCTTCGATGGATTCGAACGACAGCCGAGCGCGCCGCACTGTCACGATGGGCATGATTTAGCTCTGCAGCCGGACAGTGCCCTGGAGGCCGCACACCATCCCGCTCCGACCCTCGATTCGGAGCCGGCTGCGCAGATCGAGGATGGATGATTAGATTCCGCCTTGGGGGTTGCAACCTCTACGGCGATGGAGCCGAATACTGGCCTTGTCCCCTGTGAAGCTCGTGACTCCGAGGTGCCGGACTCCTCGCCGGACTCCGTACCTCCCGCGACGCCTCCAATCGAATCCGATTGGGCGCCGATCATGGAGTTCACCGCTGCGGACATCTTTCAACACTCACCTTTTGGCGACATCTTGAGTTCCCTAAAGTATCTCTCGTTATCAGGAGAGCCCTGGTCGGACTATGGTCAGGACAGTTGGGATGCGGACGACGAAGAAATTCAAAGCCCACCCACCACCCACTTAGTAGCCATTGTCGACGATCTAACCGACATGCTAGACTTCGACTCTGAAGATATCGACGGTATGGACGACGATGCCGAAGACGACCAAGAACTAGCGCCTATTGGGCACTGGAAAGCCACCTCATCATATGCCATATACATGGTGTATATCCCAAAGGATGGGAACGGCGGAGGAACAGAGGAGGATGACCCCTCCAAGAAACAGCCCAAACGCTGGCGTCAGCGGCGCCGCTCTATATCCCGCCAAAGCAAGGATGGAGATTCCGGCACCGGAGATAATAACACCCCAGATAGTGCCGAAGAAAACCCCCTGCAGCAAGATTCAGCACAGGAGGACGGAGACGCCAGCCCTCACGAGAGAGCGGCAGACGAAGAGGTAGAGGATGATAATTACATGCCTCCCTCCGGAGATGAGGAAAGCCTCGACGACGACGAATTTGTCGTGCCTGAGGATCCCGTCGAACAAGAGCGTTTTAAACGCAGGCTTATGGCCACGGCAAACAGCCTTAAGAAAAAGCAGCAACAGCTTAGAGCTGATCAAGATCTGCTAGCCAACAGATGGACTGAAGTCCTTGCGGCCGAAGAGCATGAGCTCGAACGCCCCTCCAAAAGCTACCCCAAACGCAAGCTGCTACCCCGATTAGAGGAGGAGGCATATAAACCCACATCACCAGAGCACGATACGGCTAACCGATGGCCGCGACAGAGAGGCCCCTAGGCCCTCCATTAGAACCGTACCCCGGCATCGCTCGAAAAGCACAAGATCACAGGGGAACGCTTCGGACATGCGAGATATATTGGAGGATAAGGCAAGACAATCAAGATCGATCTACGGACCGCGGGGGCACCCCATGATACGTGACGACAACCGTCGCGCCGGACACAGCAAGTCCGTCCGGGCCGAACACAGTAGACAAAACTCTTTTGAGCTTCGTCGTGATATAGCCCAATATAGAGGCGCCGCACACCCACTATGCTTCACAGATGAAGTAATGGATCATCAAATCCCCGAAGGGTTTAAACCCGTGAATATTGAATCTTATGACGGCACAACGGACCCCGCGGTTTGGATCTAAGACTATCTCCTTCATATCCACATGGCCCGCGGTGATGATCTCCACGCCATCAAATACCTCCCACTCAAGCTTAAAGGACCAGCTCGGCATTGGCTTAACAGCTTACCAGCAGAATCAATTGGGAGTTGGGAGGACCTGGAAGCCGCATTTCTTGATAACTTCCAGGGCACGTATGTGCGACCACCAGACGCTGATGACCTAAGCCACATAATTCAGCAGCCAGACGAATCGGCCAGACAATTCTGGACACGGTTCTTAACTAAGAAAAATCAAATCGTCGACTGTCCGGATGCGGAGGCCCTCGCGGCCTTCAAACATAAAATCCGCGACGAGTGGCTTGCCCGGCACCTGGGGCAGGAAAAGCCGAAATCCATGGCAGCCCTCACATCACTCATGACCCGCTTCTGCGCGGGAGAAGACAGCAAGCTAGCCCGCAGCAACAACCTCAGCAAAAATTCTGGCAGTCCAGATATCAAGGACCACAATGGCAGGTTGTGTTGCAACAAGAACAAATGCCGCATTAACGGCGACAATAATGAGGATACGACAGTCAATGCCAGATTCAGAGGCTCTAAATCCGGTCAGCGGAAAAAGGCATTCAAAAGAACTACTCCGGGTCCGTCCAATTTGGACCGAATACTCGATCGCTCGTGCCAGATACACGGCACCCCCGACAAGCCAGCTAACCACACTAACAGGGACTGTTGGGTATTCAAGCAGGCAGGCAAGTTAATTGCCGAAAACAACGGCAAGGGGCTGCATAGCGATGACGAGGAAGAGACCCGACCGCCGAAAAATAGAGGACAGAAGGGTTTCCCCCCACAAGTGCGGACGGTGAACATGATATATGCAACCCACATACCCAAAAGGGAGCGGAAGCGTGCACTCAGGGATGTATACACGATGGAGCCAGTCGCCCCGAAGTTCAACCCATGGTCCTCCTGCCCGATCACTTTTGATCGAAGGGACCACCCCACCAGCATCCGCCACGGCGGATTTGCCGCATTGGTTTTAGACCCAATCGTCGATGGATTTCACCTCACCAGAGTCCTGATGGACGGCGGCAGCAGCCTGAACCTGCTTTATCAGGATACAGTGTGCAAAATGGGCATAGACCCCTCAAGGATTAAACCTACAAAGACGACCTTTAAAGGCGTCATACCAGGTGTAGAGGCCAATTGTACAGGCTCAGTTACACTGGAAGTGGTCTTTGGATCCCCGGATAACTTCCGAAGCGAGGAGTTAATCTTCGACATAGTTCCGTTCCGCAGCGGCTATCATGCTCTGCTCGGACGTACCGCATTTGCAAAGTTCAACGCGGTGCAGCACTACGCATACCTCAAGCTCAAGATGCCAGGCCCTTGAGGAGTCATCACGGTCAACGGAAACACGGAACGCTCTCTCCGAACGGAGGAACATACAGCGGCTCTCGCGGCAGAAGTACAGTGCAGCCTCTTAAGGCAATTCTCGAGTCCGGCCATTAAGCGACCGGACACGGCTAAACGCGCCCGGAGTAACCTACAACAAGACCACCTGGCACGTTCCGAGCATGCGTAGCAATGCGGCCCCAACCCTAGCCCCTGCAAAATTGCAAGACCGGTCCTTCGCGTACATCATTATGCTCTGAAGATACCATGGGCATAGGGGGAGGGGACGACCACGATAAGCCCAGAATGCGGCTTAACCACACTAGGGGCTCTCAAGTGTGTCGTTTTTTTTCTTTTTCTTTTTTTTACCCACAGGACTCTGTTCATCATAGGCCCTGTCCGGCAGTAGACCTGCCGAACTTACAATGCAACAGCCAGGGAAGGAGAAAGGCTATGACGAATATCCAGGTGGTCTCCATTACGAGCATTAAATCTGTTTTATACATCATTCCGCCGCCTACCCCTGGAGGGGGACATGTTTAATAGTCCCATCCCTTGCTTATCACACTATTTGCATCGTTCTGCATTCACAGCAGTATTACTGGAATAAACAATGCATCACCTTTTTGCTTATAATTGCATTTCTTTCTTATACATATGTTCATTTATGACATGTTGCATCCGTACACTTTGGTACGGCTAAATACACCAGGGGCTTATGTTTCCCGCATCATGGTGTGATAAGTCCGAACACTTTCACAGGTGCGGCACCTCGAACTTATAGCATTATATGCATCGGCTCCGAATCATGTCTTTGGTCAATAGTTGGGTTTGCCCGGCTCCCATGTTTTGGTACCTTACGTTCCGTTATATCGGCTAAGGTAGCACTGGGAGAACCACTGCGATTGCGCCCCAGTTGAGCTGGGCGAGCGCCTCAGTGGAGAAAGCTAAAACTGACCGTCATGATGAGGCGAGAGCTGGTCGCTGTTCGAGAGGTTTTTCTCGAGTCCCTAAAGACATATGCCGTTTAGAGCAAGGAACCGGCTTTGTCCGGCCCAGGCGTGGATAGCGCCCCAAATTCGGTCTTCCGAACACCAGGGGCTTCGCCAAAATTTAAAATTATAGAATTCTATGGCTAAGTGAGAGTGTTCAAGCATTATAAGTCCGGTTACCTGGTTCGTTGTGTTGAGCGCCTCCCTAGATGGACCCAAAAATGGGAACAAGAGTGCTCAAACTTATCCCGAACACCCCAGCACTCGTGGCATGGGGGCTGAAGCCGGCGACTTGCCATCTCTCAGATTTGATAAACGGCCGCACAGAAGGTAATATTTTAAATTAACAAGCGTTGCTTAGCGCATATGAACAAAGTTTTCAGCGCACAGGATAACAAAATGCGAGTCTACTCAAATATTTCATCTTTGGAGCACTCACCCGCAATAATGCGGGCACCCTTCAGGACACTCTTATAATACATCTCGGGCGTGCGATACTCCTTGCCCGACGGTGGCGCGTCCGTCACAAGCTTCTCAGCATCCATCTTGCCCCAGTGCACCTTTGCGCGGGCAAGGGCCCGACGGGCACCTTCAATACAGGCGGAGTGCTTGATCACTTCAACCCATGGACACGCATCCACCAGCCGCCGCACCAGGCCGAAGTAGCTCCCAGGCATGGCCTCCTTGGGCCATAGCCAAACTATGATGCCCTTCATGGCCTGTTCGGCCACCTTGTGGAGCTCGACCAGCTGCTTCAGCTAGTCGCTAAGGGGCACCGGATGTCCGGCCTCAGCATACTGAGACCAGAAGACCTTCTCCGTCGAGCTCCCCTCCTCGGCCCTATAGAAAGCGGCAGCATCGGACACGCTGTGGGGCAGATCTGCGAACGCTCCTGGAGAGCTCCGAATTCGGGTAAGTGATAGGTAATTCACACTCACATGCTTACTCTGCATGAAAATTGCCTTACCCGCCGCTATTTTCTTCAATGCCTCGATTTCCTAGAGGGCCTTGTAGGCTTCGGCCTTAGCGGCTTTGGCACTCTCAAGAGCCGATGCAAGCTCGGACTCTCGAGTCTTCGAGTCGCGCTCCAAACTCTCATGTTTTTCCACGAGAGCCTAGAGCTCTTGCTGTACCTCCGCCACCCGCGCCTCCTGCTTCTCTCGCTCGGTGCGCTCTGCGGCCGCATTACATTCGGCCACGGACACCGCCTCCTTCAGGGTCGCCACCTCGTTCGTGGCCCCTGCAATACCCACGTTATCCTTGTCATTTTTCTTGCAACCAAATCCTTTTCTATAAGGTACAATTTTAATAAGGTGTTACTCACCTTCCTTGTCCTCGAGCTGCTTCTTGGCACGGTCGAGCTCGTTCTCGGACCGCTCGAGGCTTTGCTTCAAAGTATTGACCTCCGCAGTCAGTGCGCCAGAGGTCAGCAGCACAGCCTGCAACCCCATATTGACATAATTTTTATGACTCCCGCGTATATCTTTTTAGATCCTCAGTCCGGTTTTTCTTTCCGAACACCGAACCGAGCATCAGGGGCTACTGTCTATGCGGTATTATTTTACATATATCACAATTCTTACCTCAAAGCCTATTAGAAGGCTGCTGCAGGCTTCGGTCAGCCCGCTCTTGGCGAGCTGAACCTTCTGAATCACCGCACCCATGACAGTGCGGTGTTCCTCTTTAATGGAAGCACCATTGAGCGCCTCCAGCAAGCTATCCGGCGCCTCCGGTTGGACAGAGGCCACCGGCATCACGGTCTTGCCCTTCTTACGAAGGGGCCGCCCGCCGGACTCCGGAGCCACTACAGGTTTCGGTGCGGAGTCCGGTGCAAAGTCCGGGAGGTTGCCCTGCTGCACCTCCGGGGCCTCCTCCTCCTGGCGGGTCCCTTCCCGGGATCCCACCTCGGCATCGTCCGCATCATGAGGGGAGGAGGCGGTCTGAAGGGAATCCATATCCGAAGCACCCAAGGACCCGCTCGACGAAGCGGGAAGATCCTCCTTGGGCGGACTGCAGGGTTGTATGCGGCATTAGAAAGACACCATGTGGCAAAAATAAAAATCATGAAGTTATTCGGGAGTCCGGATACTTACGATCTCGCCAGGGGCTTGGCCCTTGGAGGCCAATCCTCGTCGTCGTCGCTGGTGCTGGCAGAGCAGTCCGGGGGAAGAGTCCTTCCCTTCTTGGACCCTTCGGCCTCCCTTGTTGGGGATGCCTCCCTTTTCTTCCCTTCCCCTGCTGGGGGAGAGGCCTCTTTCTTCTCCTCCTCGCCTTCGTGGGAGGAGTCCGCCTCGGTGTCATCGTCCGATGACACCTGAAAACGGGAACTCTTTCGAGTGCCCGTGGCCTTCTTCTTGGCCTTCATCTCCAGCACCACATGGGGTGCTGGAGCCAGTAGCCCCGTTAAGCGGGCATCCGCTGGGTCTTCTGGCAAAGGGGCCGGACAGATAGTCTACTCGGCCTTCTTCATCCAGTCCTGTCAAAGGAGAGGGAGTTTAGATCCGGCATAGAGTCAAACTATGGAAAACAAGCGTCCCATAAAGGGCAAAATCGCTTACCTCGCTAGCCGGACACTGCGAGCTGAATCCGCGATCTTCGGTGGCGGATGCGGGAGCCTCAGCGCCATTAAACAACACCCTCCAGGCCTCTTCGTACATAGTGTCGAAGAGCCCGCTCAAAGTCTGGTGCTACGCCGGATCGAACTCCCACATATTGAAGTCCCATTGTTGGCACGGGAGAATCCGGCGGATGAACATGACCTGGACTATGTTGACAAGCTTGAGCTTCTTTTTGACTAGCTTTTGGATGCAGGCTTGAAGTCCGGTCAGCTCCTTCGAATCGCCCCATATCCGGCCACTCTCCTTCCAGGAGGTGAGCCGTATGGGGATGCCAGATCTGAATTCAGGGGCCGCTGCCCATTCAGGGTCACGCGGCTCGGTGATGTAGAACCACCCCGATTGCCACCCCTTAATGGTTTCCACGAAGGTGCCCTCAAGCCAAGTAACGTTGGGCATCTTGCCCACCATGGCGCCTCCGCACTCCGCTTGGCTGCCCTTCACAACCTTCGGCTTGACACTGAAGGTCTTGAGCCACAAGCAGAAGTGGGGCTTGATGCAAAGGAAGGCCTCACACACGACGATAAACGCCGAGATGTTGAGAATGAAATTCGGGGCCAGATCATGGAAATCCAGGCCGTAGTAGAACATGATCCCCCGGACAAAGGGATGGAGTGGGAAGCCCAGTCCGCGGAGGAAATGGGAAAGAAATACTACCCTCTCATGGGGCCTGGGGGTGGGGATGAGCTCCCCCTCGTCGGGGAGCCGGTGCGCAATGTCGCTGGACAGATATCCGGCGGTGCACAGCTTCTGGATATGCCCCTCCGTAACGGAGGAGGCCATCCACTTGCCTCCCGCTCCGGACATAGCTGGAGAAGGTTGAGGTGAGATGTGCGGACTTGGGAGCTGGAGTTTGAGTTCGCGGAGATGGATAAGCAAAGGAGGAAGAAGGTGTAGGTAAAAGGGTTGGATCTTTATCCCCTTATATGGGCAGACGAAACCATACATCCCCACCGGCCTGATAAAACTCGCTTATCTCCCAAGTGCCGCAATCAGTGGCGCGGTTGGGTTACCCACATCTGTATTGATGAGAATCCCGGAATAAGGGGAACACGATCTCTGCTTCGACAGGACGTGCCAAGGAAACCGCTTCGCTAAACGCGCAGAGGTGGTATAATAAAAACGATTCGAATAAAGACTTGGCTGTGGTATGACGCCATGCCACAAAATACGTCAGCAGATCAAACTTGTGTAAATATTATTCTCTCTACGGTGGTATGTGGAATTTATTTTGCAGAGCCGGACACTATCCTGGTGTTCATAATCTTCTATAAATTATTCGGAGGAGGAACCCGCCTTGCAATGCCGAAGACAATATGCGCGCCGGACTCATCGTCATTGAAGCCTGGTTCAGGGGCTACTGAGGGAGTCCCGAACTAGGGGGTGTCCGGACAGCCAAACTATCATCATCGGCCAGACTCCAAGACTATGAAGATACAAGATTGAAGACTTCGTCCCGTGTCCGGATGGGACTTTCCTAGGCGTGGAAGGCAATCTTGGCGATACGGATATGTAGATCTCCTACCATTGTAACCGACTCTGTGTAACCCTAGCCCTCTCCGGTGTCTATATAAACCGGATGGCTTTAGTCCGTAGGATGAACAACAATGATACCATAGGCTAGCTTCTAGGGTTTAGCCTCCTTGATCTCGTGGTAGATCTACTCTTGTAATACCCACATCATCAATATCAATCAAGCAGGACGTAGGGTTTTACCTCCATCAAGAGGGCCCGAACCTGGGTAAAACATTGTGTCCCTCGTCTCCTGTTACCATCCGCCTAAGATGCACAGTTCGGGACCCCCTACCCGAGATCCGCCGGTTTTGACACCGACAGGGATCTTGAGATTATTCATGCTAGAAACTTCCATGTGCAACCGCAAGCTACTATGGCTCTAGCATAGTTGATTAAGTTGCATGAGCTCCTGAAGAGGTAGACTAGCAGATGTAGGGGATGTAGGTTGGTACTGTCTACCCGGAGTAGAGAGTTAATGCTTCCGAAAGACTGTGTCACGGTCATCCGTTTCTCAAACACCATGTAGTGCGAGAAATCAAGCGGAGGAGATCGAGTCTTGCCGGGAAAAGTGCGCAAACCTCTGCAGAATGTATAAACTAATCATGGTTAGCCGTGTCCCCGGTTATGGATGTTTTGAGTATCTAGTACTTGGATTATCATGTGAAATCTCATCATGTTACTTTAAATAATTTTGTTGGGTTAATGATGATGTTTAAATGGGATTGAGTTGGAGTACCCTTCTCAATGTTTAACAACCACCATGATAGTTAAACAAAATTTATTTCTTTGCAGTAGGGAAAAATTGGCTTTATGCAAAACTGTAATCATAGAGCTTTCCACCAGCCATACATGCATGTAGAATAGCACTATTCTGTTCATTACTCTCTATGTGTTACATGCCAGCATATTCCATCTGCTGACCCGTTTTCGGGCTGCAACGTTCATGTTGCAGACTTTTCAGACGATGAGTAAGGTGCCTTAGGTCGTGGCTCTATACTTTGTGATGCCGTTGGAGTTGATGGACTCGCTTATCTTCCAAGCCTTCCGCTGTTATCGTTATTAGATGGCCTTAAGCCATATTTATTGTAATAAGTTCTCTTTTGAGACATTCGCTGTAATAAGTGTGTGATTGGTACTCTGTTATAAATCCTTCAAGTACTGTGTGTGTCAGCATTACCAATCCAGGGATGACACTGATGCACAGAGATCAGACTGTTTGAGGTCTGGTTGCTACAAGATGGTATCAGAGCACACGCTGACTATAGGACACGACCACTAAGCTAAAACCCTAGATCACTACTCTCTCTTCTCGATTCTGACTCCTCATCTTTTCTACTCTTTTAGGATGGCGGATGCAAGGAACAAGTTCATGCAACCGGATGAAGATACACCCTTTGGACGCCACTTGAAGGAAGTCACTAAGTACCTGAACATCGGAGTACCAAGCTTCAGCGGGACCTACATCGCCACTTTACCAGAAGAGGAGCGCTGGATGATTCAAGTTCAAGTTCCAGGAAAGACGTTCATGCCCGTCACTAAGCCCATAGCGTTTTCCTTTGATCCACCAACCTGGAGTTTAGGAAAGAGCATGGCAGCCCACATCACCATGGGACGCATTGGAGAAGTTTACCACAAGGATCTCAAGGATACTATCTACCAGATTTATGGGCGCCGAGATGAGCAATGGGAGATGATCAGCACGAGGAAGGATAGATCAATTGCAGCTTTCATCCAGGAGTTAAACTAGCACATTCGTCGCCCGGAGAACCAGATGTGCACAGGCATGATAGATCTGAAGAAGGCATTGACCAAGATCACGGAGTTGGAGGAAGAACTCAAGTCTACACGCGATGGATATGAGGAGGAAATAGCGACACTCGTGGAGAAGAATGATGATCTGAAGAAGAAGCTAAAAGTATTTATGGGATTTCCCGCGACTGGAGAAGAAGACGATGATTGCACTTGCCCGGAGGACTACATCATCATCAACGACATCTACTCGGACCCAGACGATAGTGATGAAGACTTTGTTGATGAAGCTGGAGCAGATATCATGGAGTCTTCGACCGAGCAGTTTTTCTAGTCGACCACCATAACGGTAGTAGTATACCCCATGTATATAGCATAGTCCGAGCACTTTTGTAACGATAGTTAGACCATTGTATACCCTTGCTTGATTGATTGAAGTGATATTGACTGAATTTGTCTCATGTGCATATGGGTAGTGTTTCCTCTATAGACCTCATTCTCTTCTATATTCTCATCTTTTCTAAACCCTCAGATGCCTCCGAGATGTGACAATGGATTTGCTTTCCCACTGGAGCTCACCCAGTTGATCCAACAGCAGAATGCATTGATGCAGTTACTAGTCCAGAATCAGAATCAGGGAAACAACAACAACCCACCACCACCACCACCTGTCGATCACTTAGCCCGTTTCTTGAGGCTTAATCCGCCGGTGTTTTCAAGTAGCACCGAGCTGATAGTTGCAGATGATTGGCTCCGTAAGATGGGAAGGGAGTTGACCAATGCAGGATGCACAGATGCAGAGAAGGTGCGTTTTGCCGCACATCAGCTTGATGGACCCGCAGCCTCATGGTGGGAGAATTTCACCGCCACTTATCCCATTGACACTGTCACATGGGATCAGTTTCAGCAGGCTTTCCGTACTGCCCATGTTTCAGTAGGAGACATGGCCATGAAGAAGCGAGAGTTCCGCAACTTGCGCCAAGGAGGACGTACTGTTGGCCAGTATGTGGATGACTTTAGTAAGCTAGCACATTATGCCCCAGATGATGTTGCTACGGATGCAGCTAAGCAGGAGAAATTTTTGGAAGGACTGAATGATGAGCTGAGCATGCAGTTGATGGTAGCAACCTTCAACAACTATCAGGAGTTGGTAGATAGAGCTCTTATGATTGAAGGGAAGTAGCAGCAGATTCACAGCCGTAAGAGGAAGTATGGACACGGGAAGTACAATTCTGGAGCTCAACATAAGCCTCGGTTTACCCTGAACACGGGAGGACATTTTTAGCATACCCATGGAGGAGGTAGTTCGCACAACCATAGTGGCCCCAAAAATGGTAATGGGAATGGAGGAAGCAATGGACAGAACCGCACCAACCCATCAACACCAGCCAAGAGGGATCTGAGCCACATCACCTGTTACAAATGCCGGAAGACTGGACATTATGCCACTGAATGTCCTGAAGCAAAGAATGAAAATGTCAATGGAAGCTCTGGGAAGAAGCCTAACCCTTTCAACAAAGGACAGGTGAACCACGTTAGCATGGAGGAGGTTGAAGCCTAGCCAGATGCAGTAATAGGTAAGTTTTTGGTTAAGACATTCACTGCAATCGTTCTTTTGATACTGGTGCATCGCATTCATACATATCAAGGGGATTTGTGGATAAGTATAACCTGCCAACCCAAGCCCTTAGGTCACCCATGTTAGTAACATCGCCAGGAGCAGAGTATATGGCTAGTCTATGGTGTGATCGGTTACCCTTAAGGATTGGTAACTACGTGTTTCCCTCAGACCTAATAGTATTGGAATCGCAAGGACTGGATGTGATATTAGGCATGGATTGGTTATCGAAGTATGGAGGGAACATTGAATGGGCCAGTAAGTTGATTTTGCTTACCACGGCAGAAGGAAGAAGGATCAAGTATGTATCCCGGCATGTGCCAAAGAGGACTCAAGTAAATTCCTTAACATGAGTTGTACAGGAGGAAGTACCAGTGGTGAAGGATTTTCCTGACTTATTTCCAGAGAAGTTGCCAGGCATGCCACCGGAAAGAGACATTGAGTTTTTGATTAAGCTTTTGCCAGGCACATGGCCTATTTCTAAGAGACCATACAGGATGCCCGCAAAAGTTTTGGAGGAAATTAAGAAGCAGATTAAGGAGTTACTGGATAAAGGCTATATTTGCCCAAGTTCTTCACCTTGGGGATCGCCAGTGCTTCTAGTGGAGAAGAAGGACGGATCATTAAGGATGGTTGTTGATTATCGAGGATTGAATGAAGTGACAATCAAGAACAAGTACCCACTGCCGATGATCAATGACTTGTTTAAACGATTGCAAGGAGCTAAGGTATTTTCCAAGATCGATCTATGATCAGGATACCATCAGTTGAAGATTCGAGAGCAGGATATACCTAAGACGGCTTTTACCACCAGGTACGGGCTGTATGAGTATAACGTTATGTCATTTGGTCTGACTAACGCACCTGCGTATTTCATGAACATGATGAACAAGGTGTTTATGGAGTTTCTGGATAAGTTCGTCGTGGTGTTCATTGATGATATTTTGGTCTACTCGAAGAATGAAGAAGAGCATAAGGAGCATTTGTGTTTGGTACTGGAGAAGCTCAGAGAACATCAATTATATGCCAAGTTCAGCAAATGTGAGTTTTGGTTGAAGGAAGTTGGATTCCCCGGACATGTAATATCCGGAGAAGGAATAGCAGTAGACCCCACCAAAGTTGTCACTGTGACAAACTGGGAAGCCCCAACAACAACTGGAGAGATCCGGAGTTTTCTTGGACTCGCAGGATACTACCGGAGGTTCATTGAGAATTTCTCAAAGATTGCGAAGCCCATGACGGAGTTGTTGAAGAAGGACACCAAGTTCAAATGGACTGAGGAATGTGAGGCTAGTTTCCAGGAGTTGAAGAAATGTTTGGTTACATCACCAGCGTTGATTCTGCCAGATCAGCGCAAGGATTATGAAGTATATTGCGACGCTTCTCGTCGAGGACTTGGAGCAGTGTTGATGCAGGAGGGAAGAGTTGTTTCATATGCCTCACGACAGCTTAAGCCTCATGAGTTGAATTATGCTATGCATGATTTGGAGTTAGCAGCCGTAGTGCATGCTTTGAAGACATGGAGACATTTTCTCATCGGAAACCATTGTGAGGTGTACACGGATCACAAGAGTTTGAAGTACATTTTCACACAGAAGGAGTTGAATCTCAGGCAAGGGAGATGGTTGGAGCTCATCAAGGATTATGATATGAGATTGCATTATCACCCCGGAAAGGCTAACGTAGTAGCCGATGCATTGAGCCGCAAGAGCCATGTCAACACCCTCATGACCGGAGAGTTACCAAAGGAGTTAGCTGAGGACCTGCGCGAGCTATGTTTGGAGATAGTTCCGAGAGGCTATGTAGCAGCATTGGAGATTCAGTCTACTTTGGATAAGATCGGAGAAGCTCAGAAGACTGACAAGGAAATTGCCTAAATAAAGGAGAAGATGAGCAAAGGAAAAGCTAAGGGATTTCCTGAGGATGAGCATGATACCCTATGGTTTGAGGACTGCATTTATGTGCCTAATGACCCGGAGATCAGGAAGTTGATTCTGGAAGAGGCCCATGATTCGCCGTATGTGATTCACCCAAGAAATAGCAAGATGTATCTGGATTTGAAAGACACTTTCTGGTGGACCGGAATGAAGAAGGATATTGCGGAGTATGTAGCCGTTTGTGATGTATGTCAGAGAGTAAAGGCAGAGCATCAGAAGCCAGCAGGATTGTTACAGCCATTGCCGATACCTGAATGGAAGTGGGATAAGCTAGGCATAGATTTTATCACAGGATTACCCAGGACTCGTTCAGGCTATGACTCGATATGGGTTGTAGTTGATCGTTTGACGAAGGTAGCCCATTTCATTCTAGTAAAGACCACTTACACCTGTGCTAAGTTGGAAAAGATATACATGACCAGGATCGTATGTCTGCATGGAGTTCCGAGGAGAATTGTTTCAGATAGAGGAACCCAGTTTACCTCAAAGTTCGGGAATCAGTTGCACGAAACCTTGGTTACCAGGCTAGAGTTCAGTACAGCTTTTCATCCGCAGACAGATGGACAGACCGAGAGAGTCAATCAGATTCTGGAGGACATGCTGACAGCTTGTGCGCTAGATTATGGATCTAGTTGTGACGACAATTTGCCATATGCGGAGTTCTATTACAACAATAGTTATCAATCCAGTTTGAAGATGGCCCCTTTCGAAGCTCTCTATGGGAGGAGGTGTAGGACACCGTTGTTGTGGGACGAAGTTGGAGACCGCCAGTTGTTTGGACCAGATTTGATTAAGGAGTCTAAACAGAAGGTGAAGTTAATTCGCGATAGGATCAAGGTAGCCCAGTCCAGGCAGAAGAGCTATGCAGATTCTAAATGCAAGGAGACAGTTTACGAAGTCGGAGACAGAGTTTATCTTCGTGTATCTCCACTTCGAGGAGTTAAGCACTTTGGAGTTAAGGGGAAGTTAGCGCCACGTTTTGTGGGACCCTACAAAGTTTTGGAGCGTATGGGAGAAGTTGCTTACAAATTGGAATTGCCCGAAGGATTGTCACAAGTTCACGATGTGTTCCATGTTTCCCAATTGAAGAAGTGCCACGCAGAGATGGCTGATATACCACTGAGAGATACAGTGCCGCTGGAAGCGATTCAGTTGGATAGTGATTTGACCTATGAGGATAAACCAGTTAAGATTCTCGAGTATGCCAGCTGAGTCACCCACAGCAAGGTTATCAAGTTTTGCAAAGTTCAGTGGAGCCACCATACCGACCACCTGGGAGTGAGAGGAAGATCTACTGAAGGACCACCCTCACCTATTTTCTAGCCAACCCGAATCTCGAGGGCGGGATTCATCTTAAGGGGGGTAGGTTTGTAACATCCCAAATTTTCAATTTGGAATGTTATACATTAGATCATTATTGCATATCATATTTTATTGCATTTTGGCCTGATCCTAGAAATTCTACGCAACTCAAAGACCCACGGAGAGAGATGGGGATTTCTTTATTTTCATATTTGAGTTTTCTCAAATTTTGGAAAAAGGATCATTTGATTTTATTTATTTTATCTTCAATTATTTCTATTATAAAAATATGATAGAGGGAATAAAATGACTTTCCCAAAATAAGGAAATATTGAGGATTTAATAAAAAAATCAAATAAGATTTTATTTCGGAATTTTTCGCTATTTTATTTGAATTTAGGAAAAATGCACGTTTTTCAAAATTGCATTTAGGCCCCAAATAAATGTTCATCTTGTCCAGCTTGATTTTACAAGCCAGGGAAAATTTATTTCGGTATTTTTGGAGTCAGTTTAGTATTTCTTTTATTTGTTTTCTGCGTGTAATGTTTAAAAAAAAACTAACCGACCTACCGGGCCGTGTCCGCTAGGGACTCTAGGCCCGGCCGGCCTTATAAGACGGGGGAGCCCGAGCCCGCAGCCCCCGAAACCCTAGCGGCACCCGAGCCCCGCCGCCGCCGCCGCCGCCGCCCGCGCTCGACGCCGCCGCCCCGTGCCCGACGCCGCTGCCGCCGGATCCCGCCGCCCCGCTGCCCGACGCCACTGCCCCGCAACCCGCCGCCACCCGCCGCCCTCGCCGGAGAGCCCGCTGCTGCCGGAGCCCGCCGCCTCGCTCGCCGGACCCGCCGGAGGTATCCGCCACCGCCACCGCGGTTTTCGAGAGAAAACAATCGGTTTTATTTTAGAACCCCGGTTTATTTTTTTAATAGATCGTTTTTTTACGGTTTAGTTTATATAGCGGACGTTCGTCCGTACGTTCGTTTTAGCGAACGGTTTTCGTCTTTAGCCACAGACAGCGAACGTTCATTCGTTAGCATGTTCGTCCATTTTTCTTTTTCTCAGATTTTCCGCGATTGTTTCTGATCGCGATTTCTGATCTGATTTTCATTTTAGTATAACTTTTTGCTCGTTTATCAGAATCAGGCGATTCAAGCGCCTAGAGTTTCGTCTCGAAACCCTCTTTCCGTTTAACCAACTCAAACAAGTTCTTGCTACTGTAAAATTTGATTTAGGTCCAGATTAGTAAACGAAGCTTGTTTCTTTCGCTATTTGACTTTCATTGCTTTGTTTTATTTGATTCTTTTTGCAAACCGGAGTTCTTAAGTTGAACTTTCTGGTTAGATCTTTTATTTGAGTTTTACCTGTGCATTAGTTGAGTGCTTATTGTATGCTCGTTTGTTTGCGATAGAGTACCCGGAGTGCGCCACTTGCTACTTCGAATCTCTAGGTTTCACGGATCATCAGCAAGGCAAGTAACACTTTGATCATACCTCTTTATTACCTAGTTTTATTGTATTAGATCAATCCTCAAACAATTGCATGGTTAGTATGTGATTAATATGTGGGTTTTTGGGAAGTAGATGAGGTAGAACCTATTACCTGTTTTATTATCAAACCTTTGGGAGTTACTTCTGCGTTTGCTTATATTGCTATGCTATGCTTGTAGACGTGGATTGGGTGAGTGTATCCATGACAGATGTGAGATTGTTAAATTAATGGTTTACTTAAGGTGGCAACTTAAATTCACATCTGGGTGGATTGAGGCACCTGGGGAACCCAGTGTTGCCTGTATTTTTTTGAAATCCCGGGGTACCATGTGATTCTCCTATGGACCGCCACCCAGGCTCAAAGGGATCATGAGATTATTCATGCTAGAAACTTCCATGTGCAGCCGCAAGCTACTATGGGCTCTAGCATAGTTGATTAAGTTGCATGAGCTCCTGAAGAGGTAGACTAGCAGATGTAGGGGATGTAGGTTGGTACTGTCTACCTGGAGTAGAGAGTTAATGCTTCCGAAAGACTGTGTCTCGGTCATCCATTTCTCAAACACCATGTAGTGCGAGAAATCAAGCGGGGGAAATCGAGTCTTGCAGGGAAAAGTGTGCAAACCTCTGCAGAATGTATAAACTAATCATGGTTAGTCGTGTCCCCGGTTATGGATGTTTTGAGTATCTAGTACTTGGATTATCATGTGAAATCTCATCATGTTACTTTAAATAATTTTGTTGGGTTAATGATGATGTTTAAATGGGATTGAGTTGGAGTACCCTTCTCAATTTGTAACAACCACCATGATAGTTAAACAAAATTTATTCCTTTGCAGTAGGGAAAAATTGGCTTTATGCAAAACTATAATCATAGAGCTTTCCACCAGCCATACATGCATGTAGAATACCATTATTCTGTTCATTACTCTCTA
The DNA here is from genome assembly GCF_018294505.1 of Triticum aestivum. Lineage (NCBI taxonomy): Eukaryota > Viridiplantae > Streptophyta > Magnoliopsida > Poales > Poaceae > Triticum > Triticum aestivum. The sequence continues at coordinate 722,458,794 of NC_057801.1, forward strand.
TGTGTTACATGCCAGCATATTCCATGTGCTGACCCATTTTCGGGCTGCAACGTTCATGTTGCAGATTTTTCAGACGACGAGTAAGGTGCCTTAGGTCGTGGTTCTATACTCACTGATGCCGTTGGAGTTGATGGACTCGCTTATCTTCCAAGCCTTCCGCTGTTATCGTTATTAGATGGCCTTAAGCCATATTTATTGTAATAAGTTCTCTTTTGAGACATTCGATGTAATAAATGTGTGACTGCTACTCTGTTATAAATCCTTCAAGTATTGTGGGTGTCAGCATTATCGATCCAGGGATGACACTGATGCACAGAGATCAGACTGTTTGAGGTCTGGTCGCTACAATTAAATAGCATAATGGATCTGAACATATAATCTTCCACCAAATAAACCATGTAGTAATCAACTACAAGATGTAATAAACACTACTAGTCACCCACAAGTACCAATCTGAGGTTCTGGTACAAAGATTGAACACGAGAGATGAACGAGGGTTTGAGAGGAGATGGTGCTATTGAAGATGTTGATGGATATTGCCCTACCCAAGGTGGGAGAGTTGTTGGTGATGATGATGATGATGATTTCCCCCTCTAGGAGGGAAGTTCCCCCGGCGGAATCGCTCAGCCGGAGGGCAAAAGTGCTCATGCCCAAGTTCCGCCTCGAGACGGCGGCGCTCCGTCCGGAAAGTCCTCCTCTTATTTTTTTCTAGGTCAAAATGACTTATATACCAAAAGAGGGGCGCCGAAGGTGGGCCGAAGAGGGAACAACCCACCAGCGCGTGCTTGGGCTCCCCGGCGCGCTCAGGTGGGTTGTGCCCACCTGGTGGGCCCCTTGTGGTAGTTATTTGCTCCATTATTCTTCATATATTCCAAAACAATTCTTTGTAAATTTTCAACTCATTTGGAGATGTGCAGAATAGGTAACTCTGATGCAGATTTTCTGGTCAAGAATTCCAGCTGCCGGCTCCCTCTTTGTGTAAACCTTGCATATTAAGAGAGAAAAGGCATTGGAATTACTCCGTAAAGCATTCTTATGCATAAAAACATTATAAATAACAGTAGGAAAAGATGATGCAAAATGGACGTATCAACTCCCCCAAGCTTAGACCTCGCTTGTCCCCAAAATGGATCTAGCATAGTGCATAAATTTGATCAATGATAATTCCAATCACTTTTCCTAGCATCACAAGAGAAACTCTTTCTCATAAAACTCATCATGTTAAAGTAGAAAATAATTCACATGCTAAGGTTCAAACAATGAATTCTCTTGAAACTTAACAACCTATGTTCTTAGTCACCAAGAAATTGCAATTCAACTTATTCAACAAGGTCTAAGTAAGAGCTCCACATACCGAATCATCATATAGTCTTCTATGTTGCTAGTACTCAAAGCATATTCTTAGAACAAATGGCATCCATCGAACACAAAGAAAGATAGGGGCTTAATATTTCGCCTCCCAACTCATTTATCATAGAGATAATTTTCAACAATAATAAATCATGATCAAATATATTTGACTGGTCATATGTGCCTAGATCATTCCCCACCACATGATTCTAGCCAACTAGAGAATAATTTAGGTTCAAATGAGAATATATACTATTGACTCTTGCATAAAAGTAAATACTAAAAAGTAAAAGATAGGCCCTTCATAGAGGGAAGCAGAGGTTGTCATGCTCTTTTTATTTGGATGCCCAAGCTCTTAATGCAAAGGAACGTCACGTTATATTGCCCCTTGTGATAGAAACCTTTATTATGTAGTCCATCGCTTTTATTACTTTGCCATCACAAGTTCGTACAATGATCAATTTTCCCTTACAATAAAAGATCAAACATATTTAGTAGCAATTTTTATTGCTTTATGCACCGATGACAACTTATTTGAAGGATCTTATTCAATCCATAGGTAGGTATTGTGGACACTCATGGCAAGTAACTAAGTTTAATGGTTTTTGGATGCACAAGTAGTATATCTACTTAGTATGAATTTTTGGCTAGCAAAAGATCCTAGGCAAACACCACATGTTGGAGGATCCATGACAATATAGCTTCTATGCAAATATACACAACCATAACTCATTACGTTGTCTTCCTTGTCTAACTTCAACTAATTTGCTCAAGTTTGAAAATAATTAATGGGTATTCACAATCATAGAACATGTCCAATATAATATATTTGTATGTGAAAGTTCTCTTCCATATACTAATCATTCATGAATTGCTTGTATGACCAATATTGTGATTGTCAAGCTTCAGAAGATTTCACTTTCTAAACCCAATGTTAAGCTACTACTAGGCATGATATGAACATATAATTTCAAGTTCATGATATTCAATTCATTCAACAATTTATTCATAGGATATAAGTGAAGCACAAGAGTAAATAACAAACTACTCCAAAAAGATATAAGTGAAGATCCAACGAGTAGTTAAGTAAAGGGGTAGCTAATTGAGGACTCTCTCTTATTTAAAAACTTCCAGCTCTAACTATTTTATTAAAACAACAAGCAAAATGACAATAAAATGGCTTTCTAAGAATAGCACATATCATGTGAAGAAGCAAAAACTTAGGCTCAACCGGGGCTAACCGATAATTGTTGATGAAGAAAAGTGGGATGCCTACCGGGGCATCCCCAAGCTTAGATTCTTGAGACTTCTTGAAACATTATCTTGGGATGCCTTGGGCATCCGCAAGCTTGAGCTTTTGTGTCTCCTTAATTCCTTTTATATCACAGTTTCCCTAAATCTTAAAAACTTTATCCAGACAAAACCCAACAAGAACTCATGAGACATGTTAGTATAAATCAACTGAAAACCTTATCATTCTATACTGTAACAAATCACTAAAATTATTATTCAACATTGCATACTAAATGTCCCTGCATATTTAATAGTCCTATCCCCAAATAGAATCATTAAAAAAGCAAACATATGCAAATATAATAGCAATCTATCAAAACGGTACAATCTATAAAGAATGCAAGAATATCAATACTTCTTTAACTTCAAAAATTCTGAAAAAATTACCACACTGTAGAAAATTTATCATAAGATATTTTGTTAAAATTCCAAGATTTTATCACATCCTGACTTTCCAGAAGAATACAGACAATGACAACAAACTTTCTGTTTTTAAACAACAACATGTAGGCTTGCAAAATAAGCATGGTAAAGGTTATACTTGACTTTTCTTATTGAAATAAAAGATAAAAAACATTATTTAAAATACCAGCAAGCAAATCCTAATGAAATAAAATGACGCTCCAAGCAAAACGCATATCATGTGATGAATGAAAATATAGCTCCAAGTGATGTTATCGATATTGTTGGAGACAAAAGAGGGGATGCCTTCCAGGGCATCCCCAACCTTAGTTTCTTTAATCTTCCTTGAATATTACCTTGGGGTGCCTTGGGCATCCCCAATCTTAGGGTCTTGCCACTCCTTATTCTCCTCATATCGATATCTCACCCAAAACTTGAAAACTTCAATCACACAAAACTTAACGGAACTTCGTGAGATAGATTAGTATGATAAAGAGCAAACTATTCACTTTGGTACTGTCAAAGACAAGATTCATAATTTTTCTCACACAATTACTACTGTACCTTATCATTTACACAATTTATATTGAGCAATATAAGCATAGAAACTAGGAAAGAAGATAATATGAATTGAAAATAGAATCTATCAAAAACAAAACAGTCTGTAATGATTTGGACAACAACCAAACTTTTGCTACTCCAAAAATTCTCAAAATTTAGAAAAATGCGGGAAATTTGTATATAAATCATGTGTAAAAAATTCATAAGCATTAGTCACTTCTTCGATTTTTTAAAATTGTTTTACTGGACGCAAAAGTTTCTATTTTCCAATAAAATCAAATCAACTATCACCAAACATAATCCCAAAGGCTTCACTTGGCACTTTATTGAAACAAAAGCTAGAAAACATGATTACTACAGTAGACTAAGCATGTGAACACACAAAAATAGTAGGGGTAAATGTTGGGTTGTCTCCCAACAAGCGCTTTTTTCTTTAATGCCTTTTTACCTAGGCATGATGATTTCAATGATGCTCACATAAAAGGTAAGAATTGAAACATAACGGGAACATCATGAAACATATGACTAGCACATTTAAGACTAACCCACTTCCTATGCATATGGATTTTGTGAGAAAAAAATTCATGGGAGCAACAATAAACTAGCATAAGAAGGTAAAATAAACATAACTTCAAGATTTTCAACACATAGAGAGGAAACTTGATATTATATATTGAGACATGTAGAATCATATGTTCCTCTCTCATAATAATTTTCATTAGCATCATGAATGAATTCAACAATATAACAATCACACAAATCATTCTTTTCATGATCTACAAGCATAGAAATTTTATTACTCTCCACATAAGCAAATTTATTCTCATCAATAGTAGTGGGAGCAAACTCAACAAAGTTGAAAATTAAAATCATGATGACAAGTTTCATGGTTATCATTATTCAATATAGCATACATGTCATCACCATAATTACCATAGATAGCAACTTTGTTGTCATAATAAATTGAAACCTCTTCCAAAATAGTGGATTCATCACCAAATAAAGTCATGACCTCTCCACTTTCACAATTATTAAAATAAGATTTAACACCCTCCAAAATAGTGGGATCATTATTACCTAGAGTTTACACTCTTCCAAACCCACATTCATCAATATAATCATCATAAATAGGAGGCATGCTATCATCATAATAAATTTTCTCATTAGAACTTGGGGGACTAAAAATATCATCTTCATCAAACATAGCATCCCCAAGCTTATGGCTTCGCATATCACTAGCACCATGGATATTCAAAGCATTCATACTAGCAACATTGCAATCATGACCACCATTCAAAGATTTTTTTATCAAATATTTTATAGAATTCTTCTTCTATCAATTGAGTACAATTTTCCTTTCCATCATTTTCACGAAAGACATTATAAAGATGAATAATATGATGCAACCTCAATTCCATTTTTCTATAGTTTTCTTTTTTATAAAGCAAACTAGGACAAGACAAGAAACTAAAAGATTCAACTGCAAGATCTAAAGATATACCTTCAAGCACTCACCTCCCAGACAACGGCACCAGAAAAGAGCTTGATGTGTACTACAGAACTTGTTCTTGTAGACTCGTGTTGGGCCTCCAAGCGCAGAGTTTTGTAGGACAGTAGCAAGTTTCCCTCAAGTGGATGACCTAAGGTTTATCAATCCGTGGGAGGCGTAGGATGAAGATGGTCTCTCTCAAACAACCCTGCAACCAAATAACAAAAAGTCTCTTGTGTCCCCAACACACCAAATACAATGGTAATTTGTATAAGTGTACTAGTTCGGTGAAGGGGTGTTGATACAAGCGTAGTAATGATAGTAGATATTGATTTTTGTAACAGAAACAATAAAAGAAGCAAGGTAGCAATTGATAAAACGGAGCACAAACGATATTGCAATGCTTGAAAATGAGGCCTAGGGTTCGTACTTTCGCTAGTGCAATCTCTCAATAATGCTAATATAATTGTATCATATAACCATCCATCAATGTGTGATGAAGAATCACTCCAAAGTTCCTATCTAGCGGAGAACATAAGAAGAAATTGTTTGTTGGGTATGGAACCACCTCAAAGCTATTCTTTCTGATCAATCTATCCTAGAGTTCGTATTAAAATAACACCAAGCTATTCTTTCTGATCGATCTAACCAACAGTTCATACTAAAATAACACCATCTGATACACATCAACCAACTCTAATGTCACCTAGATACTCCAATGTCACAGCGAGTATCCGTGAGTTGATTATACGATATGCATCAAAAAATTTCAGATTCATAATACTCAATCCAACAAAAAGAACCTCAAAGAGTGCCCCAAGATTTCTATCGGAGAAACAAAGACGAGAACGTGCATCAACCCCTATGCATAGATTACCCCAATGTCACCTCGAGAATCCACAAGTTAGGTGCCAAAACACACATCAAGTGAATCAATATGATACCCCATTGTCACCACGGGTATTCATAGAAGGACATACATCAAGTGTTCTCAAATCCATAAAAGTATTCAATCCGATAAGAACGAAATCTCAAAGGGAAAACTCAATTCACAACAAGATAGAGAGGGGAAAACACCATATGATCCAACTATAATAACAAAACCCGCTATACATCAAGATCGTGACATCTCAAGAACATGAGAGAGAGATTAAACACATAGCTACTGGTACAAATCCTCAGCCCCGAAGGTGGACTACTCCCTCCTCATCATGGTGGCCGTTGGGATGATTAAGTTAGCCACAGGTGATGATTTCCCCCTCCGACAGGGTGCCGAAATGGGGCCTAGATTGGTTTTTCCTGGCTACAGAGGCTTGTGGCGGTGGAACTTCTGATCTAGGGTTATTTCTGGGGGTTTCTACATTTATAGGATTTTTTGGCATTGGTTTCACGCTAAGATGGGCCTCGAGGTGAGCACAACCTACCACGCCTCCGGTTGGGCTCCAAGCGCGCCCTGGTGGGTTGTGCCCTCCTCGTGGCTCTTTTGGCCCTCCCACAAAGCTTTGGGGCTCTCTTTTGTTCCAAAAAAAATCGTCAAAGTTTCAGCTCATTTGGAGAACTTTCATTTCTGCACAAAAAACAACAGCACGGTAGTTCTGCTGAAAACAGCATCAGTCTGGGTCAGTTCCATGCAAATCATACCAAAACCATATAAATTGTTGTAAACATGGCATGCATACTTCATAAAATATATATACGTTGGAGACGTATCATTCCATAAAATACTTTTTTGTTAGCTTTGAAATATATAAAAAATTAGGAAAATAATAAACAACCGGGAAAGTGAACCAGGAAGCGACAAGCCTGGGGGCGTGCCCTACCCCCTGGGTGCGCATCCCGAGCTTATGACTCCCTCATGGACTTTCTGGACTCCATTTTTCTTCCATATTACTTGTCCTGCAATGGAAAATTTCTTTATATATACTCTCAAATGTTTTGACCACCATATCGCAAGTTTCCCATCTGTTCTTGTATCGGGTTGTTTTCCTAGCAGATAAGACAACATGTCATCCTCGGATGGAGAGAGTTATGTTTCTCATTATGTTGCCAATCCAAGGATTTACGATGATGTTGATCCATATGAGTGGCCCACACATGAAGAAAAAGAAGAGGAGGATTTGAAACAGACAGATTGCTCAAGCGAAGAAGAAGAAGATATCCCCCTACCTCAATCAGGGGACATGCATGTGGAGTTAAATAAATCAAGCCTCCCGAAAACAGTAAAATCTTCTAAGTTCCAATTTAATCTTTTTTGTCGTATGCAGGGATAAGAGGACAAGTTGCCTCGCAAAATCAGGAACTTGATCAGGAAGTCTACAAGCTAAAAGAGGAAAATCATATCCTCAAGTGGCAGGACAAGCCCACTACATCATCACCACCATCACCGAAGAAGCAGACTTGAGCACACGGGTATGGGAACCACCCTTGGCTTGTTCCAACACTACTAGGGAAAACCCTAGAAGTAGTGAGGTTTTTTTTCTCGTGCTACTGCTAGGGCGCTACAACTAACTTTTAGTAGTAGTGTTGGTATTGTCCCCGCTACTGCTAATTACTAGCAGCGCTCCCTAATCCGGCGCTACTACTATTCTTCTATATCCCATTTCTCTTCTTTTTTATACTTTATTTAATACACCATTATAAAAGTTTTCATATAGTAGCAATTTAGAGATTGTTATATCATTATGATCATGATAAGTTATTATATCATTGGGTGGAAGAAAAATGGATTAGATTCAAATGGATGGATCGTACTACTAATCCAACTTGGTCACTTTGGATCCATCCACTTGAATCTCCATTTCTCTTCCACCCAATGATATAACAATTCATCATCATCATCATAATAACAACTCGTCATCATCATAACAACTCATCATCATAAAAAGCAACTCATCATCATCATCATCATAGTCATATAACAACTCCTCATCATCATAACAACTCTTCGTCATCATCATCATCTATGAGTCATATAACAACCCATAGTTCTGACACATTCTAGCACATAACTCATCATCATAATAACAACCTCCCATCATCATAGTCATAATCAACACTAGCTAATTTTTCTTACTACCTAGGACCTACTCCTCTCTCTTAGGTAAAATATCATAAAACAGGTAAACCGGTTCATCTCCAAAATGGAGAATGGAGATCCACCTGTCTCCAACCTGTGGCTTGCGCAAATTCATGTTGTCTCCAATTGGTTGCCTGCGCGCATTCATTACTCTGCTCCATTCTTTGATATTCACCCTGTCATCTTTTAAAGAAATATAGTATGCACTGTTGTAAGCCGTCGGCGGAGTTAGTCGTAAGCTAACCATATGCATATGACCTTCGGAAAACATCAAGTTAGGCACAACCTCCTTCGGGAGCTTCTATTGAACAACATAATAGTAACTATATAGTTAGGAATGTAGTTTACTTAAGAAGAATATATGCAACCATAGTTAACAAAATCATACCATGTTTTTTGCAATGAAATTACCATGATGCAACTCATGGACTAGTGGCACACATCCAATAAAATTTGTGTTGATATGATAATTGGTCTTAAAAGTCTCAACATCATTTATAAATGAGACTCCTTTCTCCTCACAAGTTAGCTCGGAGCCATAAGTGTAGTACGTCTTGTACATCCTTTCGATTCTTTCTTGAAGATAAGAAATACTACCTCCGTCCAGGTTTAAAAGGCCCCTCAGCCTCGATCTCTCGTCCGTAATTTTAAGGCCGATAGTAATTGTGGCGCCGCTTTTTCGCTAGAATCGACTGGCATTAGGGAAGTTGATCGGCCGAGCCTAAAAAGCAACTGCATGCAAGGCGAAGCTGCATGCAAGAGGGGGTAGTTGGGCTGCATGCAAGCGCTTGACGGTGAAGGACCTACCATTTTGTAGGTGAGGCCTATTGCACATACCGGGTCGTCGCAGTAGTAACCACACTCAGGGATCCTATCATCGTCAGACATTTCCTACATTCAAAATTCAAAGATTATAAATTGACGGCAATTACCAAGAACTCAACACACACATCACTATTCACCACGGGCTGACTTTCAATCTGTCGAGTCTTTTCATGAAAATTCTCATCTCACATGGTGTATATGGCGGGCACTCCCTCTCTGATATATTCGACCGCCGGTGATGGTCGCTCCTCCCTTCGTCCCTGAGTGAATTACACTAAAATGTCTAGCACAGGGGAACGAAGGAGAAGCAACCCCCATTATAACAGTCGGGATTCTTCCTCTCTGACACTTGCATCCATCAGTGATGGTCCTCCTCCTTTCATTCGAAAGTGCATTACATCAAAACGTCTAGCACATGTGAATGAAGAAGAAGCGACCCCCACGACAACAATCGGTATTCTTCCTCTTTGATATTTTAGCTGTATATGTTGGACAATCCCTCACTGATTTTTCGACCATCCTATAAACAAAAACAAAGAAAAATATAATAAAACAAACTCCCCCTGGAAAGTTGATTGTTTGGAGGGCACCAGTAGATTCGGCTAGCCATGGCTTGTGTTTGTATGGTTGAGGGGGAGTAAACTTTTCATTTCCGCATGGGAACCGCCAATAATGTGTTTATCAAGGAAGATGCTGAAATCAATTGTCGCAACGTTGACAAGTAAAGCACACCAATAAAAATGTATTCATCTCTGTTTTAAGCTTTGAGCTCTGGCACCTCTATAAATCACCGCTTCCCTCTGCGAAGCGACTTTCTATTTACTTCTATGTTATTTACTTTAATTTTTGAGTCATCACCTTATCATTTAAAGCACCAATTTGGGGTCCGCTATTGTCATTCTTAGTTTAACATGCATTGAGTCTAGTTAAGGTTGGATATGAGCATGACTGGATTGATTATACCATGAATTACAATGTTTAGTCACCGCTTGAACTTCGGAGCAGCTCTGCATTTATGTTTTGGGTTTTCTAAATCTATGCCCCTGGTTAGCTCGCTGTGCTCAGTTTCCCCCCTAGCAACTAACGATGCTCACTTTTACCCTCCCTACTCCACCAGGTGCTCACAAAAACCCAAACAGAGCACTTCTGTCCGGTCAATATGTATAGGTAAAATTACATGTATAAATGATGTCTGGAGAACTCCTAAGAGTATGTAGTACCACATTGAAATATACCTCTTAAACAAGAATACTATACGTCTTTATCATTTTCAATTTATACTATTAGTTATTTTAATACATCTCAATGTAAGTTTTACGAAAAAATCGTCGAAGCCCTTAGTTTATGTGGTATACCTTTTTTACATACAAAAAATGCAGTTCACTTATTAATAAAATGAAATAAAATATGTGACCTCGAATATAAGTTTTCATGAAAAACATTTTGGGTGTCTAGTAACTTTAATGAATTACATTAAAATGATAAAGATGTATTAATAATTCATATATGTGGTATATGAGCAGCGGGAGTTGCTACGTCTTGAGCTAGCGTTGGTTTTCCCCGAAGAGGAGAGGGTGATGCAGCAAAGTGTAGCGTAAGTATTTCCCTCAGTTTTGAGAACCAAGGTATCAATCCAGTAGGAGGCTCCTCAAAAGTCCCACGCACCTAAACAAACAAACTGAGAACTCACAACCAATGCAATAAAGGGGTTGTCAATCCCTTCACGGCCGCTCGCGAAAAGTGAGATCTGATAGAGAGATAATAATATTTTTGGTATTTTATAAGATAGATGCAAAAAGTAAAGATGCAAATAAAGATAGATTGAAAGCAAACATGATAAAAGATAGACCCGGGGGCCATAGGTTTCACTAGAGGCTTCTCTCGAGATAGCATAAATATTACGGTGGGTGAACAAATTACTATCAAGCAATTGATAGAAAAGCGCATAGTTATGACGTTATCTAGGCATGATCATGTATATAGGCATCACGTCCATAACAAGTAGACCGACTCTTGCCTGCATCTACTACTATTACTCCACACATCGACCGACTCCTGCCTGCATCTAGAGTATTAAGTTCATAAGAACAGAGTAACGCATTAAGCAAGATCACATGATGTAGAGGGATAAACACATGCAATATGATATAAACCCCATCTTGTTATCCTTGATGGCAACAATACAATACGTGTCTTGCAACCCTTTCTGTCACTGGGTAAGATCACCGCAAGATTGAACCCAAAGCTAAACACTTCTCCCATGGCAAGAAAGATCAATCTAGTAGGCCAAACCAAACTGATAATCCGAAGAGACTTGCAAAGATAACTCAATCATACATAAAAGAATTCAGAGAAGATTCAAATATTATTCATAGATAAACTTGATCATAAACCCACAATTCATCAGATCTCAACAAACACACCGCAAAAAGAGATTACATCGAATAAATCTCCACAAGAGAGGGGGAGAACATTGTATTGAGACCCAAAAAGAGAGAAGAAGTCATCTAGCTAATAACTATGGACCCGTAGGTCTGTGGTAAACTACTCACAACTCATCGGAGAGGCTATGGTGTTGATGTAGAAGCCCTTCGTGGTCGATTCCCCCTCCGGCGGAGTGCCGGCGAAGGCTCCAAGATGGAATCTCGTGGATACAAAAGGTTACGGCGGTGGAAATTGTGTTTCGTGGTGCTCCTAGATGTTTTCGGGGTCCGTAGGTATATATAGGAGGAAGAAGTACGTCGGTGGACGCCCGAGGGGCCCACGAGACAAGGGGCGCACCCTACAGGGGGGGGGCGCCCTCCTATCTTGTGGGGCCCTCGGAGCTTTCTTGACTTGTACTCCAGGCTCTCTGGATCAGATTTGTGCCAAAAATAATGCTCCCGAAGGTTTCATTCCGTTTGGACTCCATTTGATATTCTTTTTCTTCCAAATACTAAAATAGGCCAAAAAAACAGCAATACGGGCTGGGCCTCCGGTTAGTAGGTAAGTCCCAAAAATGATATAAATGTGTAAAATAAAGCCCATAAACATCCAAAAGGGGTAATATAATAGCATGAAACAATCAAAAATTATAGATACGTTGGAGACGTATCAAGCATCCCCAAGCTTAATTCCTGCTCGTCCTCGAGTAGGTAAATGATAAAAAGAGAATTTTTGATGTGGAATGCTACCTAGCATAATTCATAATGTAATTTTCTTCATTGTGGCATGAATGTTCATATCGAAATGAATACAAAATAAAAGTTCATATTGACATAAGAAATAGTAACACTTCAAGCATACTATTCAAAGTAATCATGTCTTCTCAAAATAACATGGCAAAAGAAAGTTCATCCCTACAAAATCATATAGTTAGGCTATGCTTCATTTTCGTCACACAAAGATGTTCCCAACTTCTATACCTCCGATGACAAGCCAAGCAATTGTTTCATACTTAAATAATCTCAAACTTTTTCAACCTTCACGCAATACATGAGCGTGAGCCATGGATATAACACTATGGTGGAATAGAATATGATGATGGGGATTGTGTGGAGAAGACAAAAAAGGAGAAAGTCTCACATTGACGAGGATAATCAACGGGCTATGGAGATGCCCATCAATTGATGTCAACATGAGGAGTAGGGATTGCCATGCAATGGATGCACTAGAGCTACAAATGAATGCTCAACAACGGAAAACTAGTGGGTGTGCATCCAACTTGCTTGCTCATGAAGACCTAGGGCATTTGAGGAAGCCCATCGTAGGAATATACAAGCCAAGTTCTATAATGAAAAATTTCCACTAGTATGAAAAAGACAACTTATGAGACTCACTACATGAAAAACAACGTGCTACTTTGAAGCACAAGATATGAGACTACATAAAGAACAAGGTGCTACTTTGAAGCACAAGTGTGGAAAAATAGATAGTAACATTGCCCTTTTATTTATTTATTTATTTTATTTATTTTATTTATTTTTCTTTTTTCTTTGGGCCTTTTTTTCTTTTTTTGGCCTTTCTTTTTTTTTCTTTGGGCAATGTTCTAATAATGATGATCATCACACTTCTATTGATTACAACATAAGAATTACAACTCGAAACTAGAACAAGATATGACTCTATATGAATGTCTCCGGCGGTGTACCGGGATGGTGCAATGAATCAAGAGTGACATGTATGAAAAATAATGCATGGTGGCTTTGCCACCAATACGATGTCAACTACATGATCATGCAATGGAAAAATGACAAAAGTAATGCGTTTCATAATAATGAAGAACGGGACGGTGGAAAGTTGCATGGCAATATATCTCGGAATGGCTATGGAAATGCCATAATAGGTAGATATAAGGAGGTTTATGTGTGATAGAGCGTATCGTATCACAGGGTTTGGATGCACCGGCGAAGTTTGCACCAACTCTCAAGGTGAGAAAGGGCAATGCACGGTACCAAAGAGGCTAGCAAAGGTGGAAAGGTAAAAGTGTGTATAATCCATGGACTCAACATTAGTCAAAAGAACTCATATACTTATTGCAAAATTTTAGAAGTCATCAAAAGTCAAGTACTACGTGCATGCTCCTAGGGGGCTAGATTGGTAGGAAAAGACCATCGCTCGTCCCCGACCGCCACTCATAAGGATGCACAAGCCAAGTACATTTCATGTTTCAAATTTGTTACACAACTTTAACCATACGTGCATGCTAAGGGACTTGCTAACTTCAACACAAGCATTATTTGAATTCATAATCACCCAACTAGCATGACTTTAATATCACTACCTCCATATCTCAAAACAATTATCAAGTATCAAGTTGATCATAGCATCCAATTCACTTCCTATGATAGTTTTTATTATACCCAACTTGTATGCTCATCATTCTAAGACCAACTTTGTAACCTTAGCAAATACCATGCTGTTCTAAAAGACTCTCAAAATGATATAAGTGAAGCATGAGAGACTAGTAATTTCTTCAAAATTAAGACACCACCGTCGTGCTCTAAAAGATATAAGTGGAGCACTAGAGCAAAAACTATCAAACTCAAAAGATATAAGTGAAGCACATAGAGTATTCTAGCAAATTCTAATCAAATAGGCTTATCCCAAAAGATGTGTACAGCAAGGATGATTGTGGTAAACTAAAAAGCAAAGTCTAATATAATACATGACGCTCCAAGCAAAACACATATCATGTGGCGAATAAAAATATAGCTCCAAGTAAAGTTACCAATGAACGAAGACGAAAGAGGGGATGCCTTCCCGGGGCATCCCCAAGCTTAGGCTTTTGGCTATTCTTGAATATCTTGGGGTGCCATGGGCATCCCCAAGCTTAGGCTCTTGTCACCCTTTATTCCATAGTCCATAAAAGCTTTACCCAAAACTTGAAAACTTCACAACACAAAACTCAACAGGAAATCTTATAAGCTCTGTTAGTGAAAGAAAACAAAACCACCACATAAGGTACTGCAATGAACTCATTCTTTATTTATTTTGGTGTTAAACCTACTGTATTCCAACTTCCTTATGGTTTATAAACTAATTTACTAGCCATAGATGCATTGAAATAAGCAAACAACACACGAAAAACAGAATCTGTCAAAAACAGAACAGTCTGTAGCAATCTGTAACTAACACAAACTTCTGGAACTCTAAAAATCCTACCAAAATAGGACATACTGGAACAATTTGTCTATTGGTCAGCAGAGAAAAGAATCAATGCAAAATCACGTTTCTGTGATTTATTGAATTTTTTCTCGTGAGCGCAAAGTTTCTGTTTTTCAGCAGAATCAAATCAACTATCATCATAGTTTATCCTATAGGTTCTACTTGGCACAAACACTAATTAAAAGATAAAAACACATCTAAAAAGAGAGTAGATGCAAGATTTATTCCTAAACAGGAGCAAAAACAAAAAACATAAAGAAAAATTGGGTTGCCTCCCAACTAGCGCTATCGTTTAACGCCCCTAGCTAGGCATAAAAGCGAAGATAGATCTAACTAGTGCCATCTTTGGCACTAGATTCATAAGTAGCACGCATGATAGATTCATAAGGTAATTTGACTTTCTTTCTTGGAAAGTGCTCCATGCCTTTCTTTAAAGGAAATTGGAATCTAATGTTCCCTTCCTTCATATCAATAATCGCACCAATCGTTCTAAGGAAAGGTCTACCAAGAATAATAGGGCAAGAAAGATTGCAATCTATATCAAGAACGATAAAATCTACGGGCACCAAATTTCTATTTGCAACAATAAGAACATCACTGATCCTTCCCATAGGCTTTTTAATGGTGGAATCCGCAAGGTGCAAATTTAAAGAGCAATCATCAAGATCATGGAAACCTAGAATATCACATAGAGTTTTCGGAATCGTGGAAACTCTAGCACCCAAATCACACAAAGCAAAACACTCATAATCTTTAATTCTAATCTTTATAGTAGGTTCCCACTCATCATTAAGTTTTCTAGGTATAGAAACTTCCAAATTAAGTTTTTCATCATAAGATTGCAACAAGGCATCAACGATATGTTTGGTAAAAGCTTTATTTTGACTATAAGCATGAGGAGAATTAACAACGGATTGCAACAAGGAAATACAACCTTTTAAAGAGCAATTATCATAATCAAATTCCTTGAAATCTGAGATAGTGGGTTCAATATTATTAGAAGTTGAAGATTCTCCTATCTCTCTTTTACCAAATTTAACATCACGATCTAAAGATTCCGAATTTTTGGGACGCCTTCTAGGCAAAGTGGATTCATCATCACTCTCATAATCATCAAAATTCATCTTGCAAAACATAGATCTAATCGGAGACGCATCAATAACTTTAAGATCCTCATCATTATTTTCACGTAATTTTTCTAGTTTAGCGGCAATCTTATTGACTAAGGTGGCTTGCTTATCAGAAATTTTGGCTATAGCATTTTCAAGCCGGCTAATTTGAGTGTTAACACCATAGAATTCTTTATTCATATCATCAAGCTCTTTGTTCATAAACCCCCAAAAAAAATTCTGTTCCTTAAGCTCTTTTCTAAAGAAATTATTATGCTCAAATTGCAAATTCATAAAGCTTCTAATATTTGATTCAATCTCATCCATCCTTCTGAGAAGGTGTTCAGGTCCCTTAGGCACGGCCATAAGGTCAAACAAGCAAACAAGCACACAAAAGAAGGCAAGCGAAAAGAGAGGAGGAGATTGGGAAAGAGAGGGCGAATAAAACGGCAAGGGTGAAGTGGGGGAGAGGAAAACGAGAGGCAAATAATGTAAATGCAAGGGAGATGGGTTTGTGATGGGTACTTGGTATGTCTTGACTTGAGCGAAGACCTCCCCGGCAACGGCGCCAGAAATCCTTCTTGCTACGTCTTGAGCTAGCGTTGGTTTTCCCCGAAGAGGAGAGGGTGATGCAGCAAAGTCTAGCGTAAGTATTTCCCTCAGTTTTGAGAACCAAGGTATCAATCCAGTAGGAGGCTCCTCAAAAGTCCCACGCACCTACACAAACAAACTGAGAACTCGCAACCAATGCAATAAAGGGGTTGTCAATCCCTTCACGGCCGCTCGCGAAAAGTGAGATCTGATAGAGAGATAATAATATTTTTGGTATTTTATAAGATAGATGCAAAAAGTAAAGATGCAAATAAAGATAGATTGAAAGCAAATATGATAAGAGATAGACCCGAGGGCCATAGGTTTCACTAGAGGCTTCTCTCGAGATAGCATAAATATTACGGTGGGTGAACAAATTACTGTCGAGCAATTGATAGAAAAGCGCATAGTTATGACGTTATCTAGGCATGATCATGTATATAGGCATCACGTCCATAACAAGTAGACCGACACCTGCCTGCATCTACTACTATTACTCCACACATCGACCGACTCCTGCCTGCATCTAGAGTATTAAGTTCATAAGAACAGAGTAACGCATTAAGCAAGATGACATGATGTAGAGGGATAAACACATGCACTATGATATAAACCCCATCTTGTTATCCTCGATGGCAACAATACAATACGTGTCTTGCAACCCTTTCTGTCACTGGGTAAGATCACCGCAAGATTGAACCCAAAGCTAAACACTTCTCCCATGGCAAGAAAGATCAATCTAGTAGGTCAAACCAAACTGATAATTCGAAGAGCCTTGCAAAGATAACTCAATCATACATAAAAGAATTTAGAGAAGATTCAAATATTATTCATAGATAAACTTGATCATAAACCCACAATTCATCGGATATCGACAAACACATCGCAAAAAGAGATTACATCGAATAGATCTCCACAAGAGAGGGGGAGAACATTGTATTGAGATCCAAAAAGAGAGAAGAAGCCATCTAGCTAATAACTATGGACCCGTAGGTCTGTGGTAAACTACTCACAACTCATCGGAGGGGCTATGGTGTTGATGTAGAAGCCCTCCGTGGTCGATTCCCCCTCCGGCAGAGTGCCGGCGAAGGCTCCAAGATGGAATCTCGCGGATACAGAAGGTTACGGCGGTGGAAATTGTGTTTTGTGGTGCTCCTGGATGTTTTCGGGGTCCGTAAGTATATATAGGAGGAAGAAGTACGACGGTGGACGCCCGAGGGGCCCACGAGACAGGGGGCGCGCCCTAAGGGGGGGGGCTCCTATCTCGTGGGGCCCTCGGAGCTTTCTTGACTTGCACTCCAGGCTCTCCGGATCAGATTTGTTCCAAAAATAACGCTCCCGAAGGTTTCATTCCGTTTGGACTGCGTTTGATATTCCTTTTCTTCGAAATACTGAAATAGGCAAAAAAAATAGCAATACAGGCTGGGCCTCCGGTTAGTAGGTTAGTCCCAAAAATGATATAAATGTGTAAAATAAAGCCCATAAACATCCAAAAGGGGTAATATAATAGCATGAAACAATCAAAAATTGTAGATACGTTGGAGACGTATCAGGAGTACATACTCTCAGGACTATATAACATTTTTCCTATATATTATAGATATTAAAATTTTACAGTAAAAACAATCTAATAATTATTAAGTATTGTGGTTAATTATGCTAACCAAGTAATAGAAAAGTATACATTGTTCAGGCTCAAGTAAGCTTAAAGAAGTATGAAAGTTGAGAATAAAAATATTTATTTTGATTCATCTGGGTTAAAAAGTTGTTTGGACCGCAACAAGTAAAATTCAAGATTCGCGAGCAAAGCAATATTGATGTGTGTGAACAACACATCTAAAATATCTTGGTGATAGGGGAGGGGTTATTTATAGCAGTGTGAGTGGGATGATGCCTCAATGATGTGTGTATGATCAGGTGAGCGGGCAGAGAGTTGGCAATGTATTTTTTGTGTAATGGAGCTTTTTGTAACTTTTTTTAGAGGAGAATCAAAGAAATATTAGAATCATAGCACCACCTCCCCTTTATTTTAATGCCACAGTAAAACAACATCTATTTTTTATGGAGCCAGGTACATGCATGATTAGACCCTAGGCTGAAACCTCCGTCTCTCCGCCCTATTCAACTGTAAGCGTCTTGAGTGCCGCGTGTTCCTCTACGATATGGAACCGCTGAGGAAAAGGAAATTTGTGGATATCCACCTCTTTTCCTCTTCACTTGGCTAGGTACATGTAAAAGTTGGATCATTTTGTGTTATAAAGAAAGCAGAGATTAGGCTTTGATAAACCTACCGTTATGTACATACTCGCCGTGGACGGTTGTTCGAATTGCTCTTGTTGTTCAGTAGTGCATATATAAGGTTCAGATCAATTTTTACAATTGATTCATTATAATTAAATTCATGACGATCATATATAGGTAGAAAGTTTATTGGATAGTACTCTACAGAACTATCACAAAATATACAAACTCTGAAACCCGGAACTATAGGGTGAGCGGCCCTGAGTCAATGAGACTTAATCACTTAATTAAGTTTTAGTCGGTTTACGTCATGTATATGTGCCTAGGGCAGTTTGGCTCAATCGACTCATTTTGTTTGTTCTGTACTTTTTTGGGTTGTTGTCGTAGACTCTCATTGTCTTTTGGCTGTTGTTTGTTTTGGTGGTATTCTCTTTTCTTGCTTGGGCTTGCCCATGTTACTAACTTTTTGTGCTTTTTCCTTTTTCACCTGTGTGCTTTTTTGTTTCATGATGAAATAAACTAAGTCATTCCACAAGTGTCTATTATACATATCTATCCAGCTGAGTAATACAAGGCCATCGAAGTAAATTGTCATTGGTGCAAACATAAAATTTATAAAACTTTCCGTTTCATAATGTAGTGTGTATAGATTTTTTTTTGAAAAGTCAAACTTTGCATATTTTTGACCAAATTTATAGAGAAAACTATTTATATCTACAATATCAAATATATAAAATATGAAACTACAACTTGTGAGAAATCTAATGATATATGTTTGACATTTTTAATATAAATATTTTTCTCCATAAATTTGGTCAAAGTTTGTGACGGTTGACCTTTCTATAAATCTTTATGCACTACATTATCATTTCCAGCCATCCAAGCAGGCCCAAAGTTTTTTTCTTTTTTACTTTGGCACCACACTACAAAATGGTTAACACCAGGTAGAGTCGGTGCTAAGATTTACACTGAATGTAAACTAACATTGGTCATGGCCCTAAAGAACATCTATCTTCTTTCCCATAAAAACTACTGGAATAAATTATCATTTTATCGATTTCATTTTTGTATAGACCATTACACCACCCCCATGTGACACCAGATGCGTGTCACCCCAGTCTGTGCCGCAACACATCATCATCATCTCCCCCAAGCTCCACATCACCACCTTCGAGAAGCAAAGGAAACAAACCTATCAATTTCATCCAAGGCACACCGCTGAAATGGCAAAGAATCGGTACTGCTCCTGCCGAGAGAGATGCTATACACATAGAGAAGTTTTTACAGACTTCACGGACGAGCACATGTGGCGTCTTCTAATTGGGACTAGGAAGTGACAGGGGCCCACCCCCCTAAAAATCAGGAGAGGGGGGGGGGGGTAACCAATCCGCAAAACATCCATAGCAGGTCCGTGCCTATAGCATTATTCCGTTTCTCTCCACAGAATTACAACAAAAATAAGTTTGCATAAGAACCACCTATTCACCTTTTTTGAGTGCATTCCACTTTTTACCCAAACCCAGTTTCATGTTTGTGACAGTATTTACCAAAACAAAATCACAATTTTACTCAATTGAATCAAACTTTTTCAGGAAAATACCTCGTTAAAAAAATTCCTTGTTTCTCATTGGCTGTGCGTGCCACGTCAGTGGTTTAGTTTTCAATCTTGTTTTTTTTCCTTTGGTTTTGACCCAGCCCACCTGGTCGAGCTTCAATTGACCCACGCCTCGCCACAACGCTGGTCAAGCCGCACCCGACCCACCTGACCCACCGTCCATGGCATCCTCCTCCTCGTCCCCGACGGCTCCATTGCTCGTGTCTCCCTATGACAACTAGGATCAGGATGCGACTGCTTGGGGGAACAACGGTAGTCGGCAGGAGCGAACCAACCTGTGGTTGGATGGTTAGAGGGACCGTGGTATCCCCAACCCACCAGGGTTCAAATCCTGGTGTTCGCATTTATTTTTGAATTTATTTCAGGATTTCCGGCGATGCGCATTCAGTGGGAGAAGACGTTCCCATCGACGACGAGACGCCTACGGTGACTTCGTAAATCTCAAGATGATATGCCGACTCAGTCTTTCAAAGGTGCTCATAGGGGTATGGTGTGCGTGTGTGCGTTCATAGGGGTGGGTGTATGCGCATGTATATGAGCGCTTGTGTCTGTACTAATGTTAAAAAAAATGGTAGTCGACAGAAGCAGTGCCGAGCCAAATCCTATTCGGCGCCTTCAACGCCGAATACAGTGCATTTCGTACAGGGCGCATACCCCTCCTGTACGATTGGTTGGATAACGGGCCGGCCCATCCCGCTTCCTTCCGCCTTTTTTTTCTGTTTTCTATATAAAAAAATAAAAAACAAAAAGAGTGTGCAATGGGACGATTCGAACCCGCGACGTTCTTGTAAATAGTACAATGGCACAACCAACCAGACAACAGTTCATATGCTGAGTTGTTTCGCCTTTTAACCTATTTCTTCTTTTTTCTTCGTTTTTTCTCTCTGTTCTATTTTTCTTTCCTTTTCCAAATTTGTGAGAAGTAATTGCGAAAGAAAGTCATGAACTTTTTTCTTGAAAGTAGATGAACGCGTGTGATAACTGATAAGGCAATCAGACTCGGATTAGGCCCACACCGACCTCGGCCCGAGTTCGTTATATAGACCGCGGCAAGGGCTTTTGAGGTCGTACCTTGTGAAGAAGAAGCCCGCGTTTGTCCTCCCCTTCCGGGCGGAAACCCTCGTCGCCGGAATGGAAGAAGCGGCCGCCCGATCCCATGCTCCTCCTTTCCCTCGTCCCGCCCTTCGGGCGAAGCGTCCAAGGATCACCTGTTCCTGTTGCGAGAGCCAAGGAGGAGGAGGAGACGATGGAAGAAAACCATCATCTCGGCGGGGAAGAAAACGACCTCATCATCTTCTGAGACCTTGCTCCAGCCAGCTTCCCAATTGGGGCGCGAAGCGCGCACGCACACCGCGGATTATCACTCCCGTCCGATCTGATCTGCTCTCCGCTCCCAGAAGGGACTGGTCTGATCTAGACGACGGGCCGGCCGGGCTGATCGCCGAGCGCGTCCTCGCGTATGACGTCGCCGACTATCTCCGCTTCCGTGCCGTGTGCCGCGCATGGCGGCAGTGCTGCACGGAACCGCGCTCCCACGGCGGGCTCGACCGCCGGTTCCATCCCTCGCGGTGGGTCCTACTCCGCGAGCCCCTCGCTGTCCCCAACCGCCGTTGCTTCCTAAACTCCTCCACCGGCGAATGCATCCAAGTGGACCTACCGGAGCTCCTTGACCATGAGCTGCTCGCCGTCACTCCCGAGGGCCTCCTCGTCCTGCTCCACGACCATAACCACGTCCGCCTGCTCAACCCGCTCACGCGTCACCTCATAAAGCTACCGCCGCTCACCACGCTGCTGCCCTCTAAGGACCATGTCTTGCTTTCCTATTTCAACATAGACGATTTCTTAGCGACGGGCTCGGGCATTGCCAGTGACGATTCAACAGTGGTGCTCTGCTTCAATAGGTTCTGCATGCTTGGCACGGCCAAGCCCGGCGATGACCACTGGATGTTGCTGAAGTACAACCATGATGGGTTTACAGACACGCCGTTAATGTTTGCAGGGCGCTTCTACCATGTTAACGTTGATGGTGTCATGGCGCTGCAAATCTCTCCAAACCAGCCACCACGGGCGGAGGTGGCTGCCAAGCTGAATATGCGTGTCTGCCCATATTCGGAAGGGTTGCACCTCGTCAACAGTTGTGGTGACCTGATGCTGATCCACCGTCAGATTCTACCATTGACGTCGCGGAATGGATCGTGTTACTGGTACAACATGTATCGTGTGAATTTGGATACCGGAACACTATTCCCAGTCAAGAGCTTGGGTGGTGGCGCAGGGCGAGCGATGTTCTGGGGCATGCATTGCTCTTTCTCAGTGCCTCTAGAGGTTTTCCCCTCTGGCTCCATTAGCCCCGACACCATCTACCCGAGCTTTGACTTTACTGAGAGAAGTCTGTTAGAAGTTGGAGCATATCATCTTGTGGATGGACGCATCGAACGACCATCTAGCTTGGTGCAGCGACCGCATACTCTTGTTGACTGTCTATCTTTGTCAAATACGGTCGAGCTTTAGTTTATCCCATTTCCTTTGATAATTTAGCATGCATGGTTATGCAATGTGGACTTTTTGTCCCATTTGGTTAGCTCTCATTTGAGTGATTGTATGATGTATCTCGCTAGAGATATGTATGGAGGAGGCGAAGCTGAATCAACACATTGTTTCTTTGCTGTGCTAAAAAAATTCTGAGTACCTGTGACTCAAATTCGATTGATTGGTATTAACGGAACATGGTATCCTGATCGGATTCGTCAGTACTCGCCCCTTGATGCTTCTGAAATACTAAAAATTAAGCTTCCTAGTATTGTGCGGGATGATTTCATTGCGTGGGCTTGTGAACCGTCGGGTGAATTTACAGTTAAGAGTGCCTATAAACTGGCATTCGATGCACTGTACCAGCATCCAGCAGAACCAAATTTCTTCAAGCACCTCGCCCTCTGGTGATAGGAAATATTGGAGAGAAGTTTGGGGTTGTAATGCTCCAGCCAAGGTCTGTGTCTTTGCATGGGGTACGACAACCAATGCTCTACCTACATTGGAAAGGAAGCATAGAATTTCTATGGAATCGGATGCTAGATGTCCCATCTGTGCGATTGAGGTTGAAAGCACATTTCATACGTTGTGTGGGTGCCCCCATGCAGTAGATCTTTGGAATTCAGTCGCAGAAGTTTGGCCGCTGCCACCGGTACTCGAGGTTCAGAATACATGACATGAATGGCCGTTGCATCTGGTTGGTGATCTTCCTGAATCTCTAAGGCTGCATCTGCTTTATGCTCTTATAGAGGTTTTGGTTCGTCCGTAATGAAATTATCCATTATAAACCTGCACCTCCAACTGATGTGTCTAAGCGGTTCTTGTGCAGTTATGTTCAGTCCATCCTTGCTATCCAAGATGATCCTCTCTTCGATCGAGTAAAAGGCAAGGCACCGGTTTCTGAACCTTCTGCAAATCTGAAGCTACTCGATGGACATGCTAGCGATGGTGGATACTTCCTCCGTTCGGAATTACTCGTCGAAGAAAGGAATGTATCTAGATGTATTTTAGTTGTAGATACATCCATTTTTTTGACAAGTAATTCCGAACGGAGGGAGTACGTTGAGAACTCCCTGAACCTGGGTGGGTCAAGTTAAATACTGACGGAGCTTTTGTTCGAGAAGATGATCAGCAGAAAGTGGTATGTTCCTTAGGGACCAAGCAGGAGACACTGTTTTTTCTTCATGTAGATGCTTACACTATTGTTCTGAAGCATTGGAAGCAGAGCTCTTGGCTATCAAGGAAGGTTTGGCTTTCGCCTTGCAATGGAGCCAGATGCCAGTTGAAGCAGTAAATTTGTTAAAGAAGAATGTAATGGATAGATCTTGTTTTGGCTTCATGGTGTATGAGATTAGATCATTCATGTCACATAGAAATACTTGTATTATTCATATTGGACGAAACCAGAATTTGATGAGTCATGTATTAGCTAGCTACCGGAGGACCAGTGGTAGAACTGCAGTTTGGCTCGCCTCTGGTCCTGTTAATATTGTGGAACTCTGTAATTCTGAAGTAGCAGGTGCTACATGAGTAATGCAAGTTATTTCCCAAAAAAAAAAACGATTGGAGATAATTTTTTTTTTGAAAGTCACCGGGGGAGGGCGAAAGCCCTCCACCTGAATTTTCTTTTTCTCTTTATTGAATCACCCCCCCGCGGGGAGGCAGGTTTTTACAGATGGAGGGAGAGAAGCGACAGCACTCCCCGACGCACAACCGCGCCGGAGAGGGTGGGGGGAGCACAAGCCCTCCCCCGCGGCAAGCAAGATGAACTAGCCGGAGTACGCGAACACCAGCAACCACCTGTCAATGCACGGCCGATCAGCCACCTTCAGGCGCCCCCTCCACAGGGCAGCATCTTCCCTGCAGCAGCCGAGGAGACGGGCAAGGGAGGGCGGCGCGGCCCGGAAGACCACCGCGTTTCTATGCTTCCAAAGCTGCGAGCAGCACAGCAGGACAAAGGACGCAGTAGCAGCTTCACCGGCCATGGCACCAACGTCCAGGTCCTGTAGAGCCCCCACATTGTATCCTCGTCCGGCCACCTCGAGCCCAATGGTTCTCCAGAACGCGCGCGCGAAAGGACAAGAAAAGATCATGTGATCAGCCGTCTCAAGCGCATCACCGCAGATGGGACACGCCGCCTCCTCCACAGCGACGATGGTTTTCCGAAGAAGGACGTCCCGCGTGTGCACCCTTCGCTGGACCAGGAGCCAGCCGAAGAAGCGGACACGAGAGGGAGCAGCGCACCCCCAAATGAACTCGGCGAAGGAAGCTTGCACCCCACCGAACCTCTCCAGAGCGTAGACCTTGGCCGCCGCAATGCCCCCCCGAGGACCCGGGCACAACACCGAGCTCCGCACGTCGTTCCCCGGGGCTGGGGCGACCCCATCCATTAGCATCAGGAGGGAGTCCCTCTCCGCCGCGCCGGCTGTGGTGAGCCTGGGCACGAGAGCACTGCTCAGCCCGTGGGAGCGCACCCACCACACCGTGGCCTCCCGATCAGTCGCGTGTGAGAGGAGGGCGGGGAAGGCCGCCGCAACAGCTCCACATGGGAGCCAATTATCGAACCAGAAGGATGTTCGCTTCCCGTCACAGACCTCCACCGTCGTAAGACTGCGGTAGAGCGGGAGGAGACCGCTGAGAGCCTTGCCGTGCTCCCCGGCCGTCCGAGCTGCCGACCTGGAGAGGAGGGACCGTCCCGCGAGCTCAGCCCAGACCCACGTCGCCCATCGCGACGACGCGTAGCAGGCATGGAGTCGATGTAGCATCTTGATCAGGAGGCACTGGTTTTGCGTCGTGAGGTCGTGAACCCCCAGCCCGCCCTCCGCCTTGGACCGGCACACTCGCTCCCATGCCACCAAGCATTGGGCGCCAGACGCGCGCTCAGCCGCGTTCCAAAGGAAGGCACGATGCAGCGAGTCAAGCGCTTTGATCACCGCCGGAGGGAGCAACATAGCCGCCATAGCGTACGTGGGAAGAGCATCCAGGACGACATTGATGAGGACGAGCCGCCCGGCAGGGGAGAGAAGGCGCGCCCGCCACCCCGACAAGTACTTGTCGACTTTGGCGATCATGGGGAGGAAATCCGCGAAGCAGAGTTTCTCCCAGGAGAGAGGGAGCCTGAGGTAGGTCTGCAGGAATCCTTGAACATCGCAGCCGAGGGCGCCGACGGTTATGTCCAGCACGTCCGCCGGAACATGCATGGGCACTAGCGTGCTTTTGGAGAAGTTGATGGTGAGTCCCGTGGCAGCCGCGAAGTCATCGAGGATCCGTCGAAGATGGGCAGCCGCTCCGGCGTCCGCCTTGAGAATAACCAGCGTATCATCTACATACTGCAGCACGAGAGGTGGTTCTCCGTCCACAAGAGGATGGAAGAGCCCGCCGTCTTGCCGGATCATCTGCTGCAGCACGTCGGCGACAATGAGGAAGAGGAAGGGCGAGCACGGGTCCCCCTGATGCAGGCCCCGGCGCATCGTGAACCATTTCCCAGGCACGCCGTTCAGGAGCACCGCCGATCGGGAGGACCGGAAGATCAAATCCAGCCAAGAGCACCATTGGTCAGGGAACCCTCGCACCTCGAGGATTCGGCGCAGTGCACCCCAGTCTACAGAATCGAAAGCCTTGGTGAAGTCGAGCTTGAAGACGAGCGTGGGGGCGCGGCGCCTGTGGCAACACTGTATGACCTCGGCAGCGCAGACAAAGTTCTCAGAGATGCTCCGACCAGCCAGGAACCCGGACTGATCGCAGTCGATGATGCTTCCAATCTGTTGCTGCAGCCGTGAGGTGAGGCCGCGGCAGAGAATTTTCACATCCGCGTTCTGGAGAGAGACAGGGCGGAAAGCAGCCGGCGTTGGCACCCCCGCCCCCTTGGGCAGGAGGGCGATGTAGGCCCGGTTGATCGCGTCGAGGTCCGCCGCCCCGTCGTGGACAACAGCGAAAAGCTGCTGCAGGTCCTCGGAGACGACTCCCCAGGCCGCCTGGTAGAACGCCGGGCCGAGGCCGTCCGGCCAAGGCGCGCTGGAGCGGTCCAGCAGAGCCGCCGCCTCCTTGATCTTGTCGGCCGAAAACGTCCGAGTCAGGGCAGCTCCGTCAACCCGAGCAGCGTCTCGGCACAGGGCCGACAGGTCGAAGCGCCAAACGGACGAACGCTCCCTGCCCAGGAGCTCGGACTAGAAGGAGAGGAGGGCCGCCGCCTTCCCCGCGTGGTCGAGGATGGTAGCCCCGTCCACATCCAAGGCCCGAACGGTGTTGGATCGCCTACGCTGGGAGGCGCTTGCGTGGAAGAAGCCCATGTTCTCATCACCCTCGCAGACGGCTCGACATTTCCCGCGCTGCTTCCAGTACGCGCTCTGACGCTTGATGGAGGCCACCAGCGCCAGATGCGAGTCATGACGGAGCCTGATTTCATCAACGGATAAAGGACGGCATTCCTCCCAAAAATCAACCAAGTCAATCAAGAATTTACAGTCATTATCGAAAGTGGGAATGAACTTGTGTTGCCTTTTCCAAACCTTGGCCGCAGCTCTGTACCTCTTCTTGTGGGCTGCCAAGCAGCCCACCGCGCACCGCCCATGACCAGCGTTCGACCAGGAAGGAAGGGTGGAGGGGAGAAACTGTGGGTCGCGGAGCCAGGCGTTCTCAAAGAAAAAGCGCGGAGATGATGGGATTTTGGTGAGTGCTTCCACGACCAAGGGGACGTGGTCCGAGGTTGGCCGAGGGCGGGAGGAGAGGGACGAGTCCGGGAAGGCTACATCCCAGGCCGAGTCAAAGAAGACACGGTCTAAGCGAGCCAACATCGGCGGGTCTCGCTTATTAGTCCAGGTGAATAGGCGATCAGACAGAGCGAGCTCGTGCAGCGCAAGACCATTGATGAGAGAGTTAAAAACCGCAGTGCGGGAGGCGTCGAACCTATCGTTGTTTTTCTCGTGGGGGAAATGGATCAAGTTAAAATCTCCAAGCACCATCCAGGGCCCGGAGATGTCCCGGGCGACCGTTTGGAGGTCGTGAACAAAATCCGTCGTGAGGGCGTGATCTGAGGGGGCGTAGACATTGGTGATCGAGAAGGAGAGAGCGGTCGTGGTGGATAGGAGGGAGGCGGTGAGCGTGAAGCGGGAGGACGATGAGGAGGCCAGAGAAAAGATGCGGGGGTCCCAAGCCATGACAATACCGCCACGAGTCCCATCGGCATGCTTACAGACATACGACTCGAGACGAGCCGGCAGGAACGAGCGAGCTTTGAGAGAGGGGAGATCGTCCAACTTGCTCTCCTGGATGCAGGCAATGGCAGGGCCGACAGCATTGATAGAGTTTCTAACAACGTCACACTTATCCCTATCCCCCAGCCCTTGCACATTCCAACACAAGAGCGAGAGCTTGACACACGGGGCACTATCCATTACAGGCACGGACACCGACGAGAACGAGGGAGGACCCCATCCCGAACACCAAGCCCAGGAGAGGAAACAGACACGCACGAGACCCGCGGGCAGCACAAACGCTGTAGGTATCCGCAAACAAGGGCCTAGAACACCCTAGGGGGGAGGAGGAACGGCGCGACTCGCGCGGTACAGCTGGGCACACAGAGAGCCCTCACACATCGTCACTAGTCATCACCGGGATGGAGGGAATCATGGCCGCAGAGCGCACGGCCGCCGCCTCCGCGGCACTCAACGGCTTGAGAACCGCATCCAGCATCTTGCCTTTGGCCACCTTGGAGTTGAGGCGCGGCGAGCAGCTGGAAAGAGCATCACGAAGCGCACGAAGCCGCATCACCTTCTCTTCCGCACCGATCCACTTGGACGGCTCGTCACGAGCGATCCTGGCGCTCCTACACCGCTCAGGGGGAGGCGCCACCACCGCCAGAGGCGGCTCCTCGATTTCGACTAGCGTAACATTGGACCGGCCGCCGGGCGACCCTGCACCAGAAGAGCCCATCCCACGCTGTGGGGCGGCGAGGCCTCATCCTCCACGGGGGGAGCAGGGAGACGAAGGGGCGGGCCGCAATTGAGAGGGGGGGCACCCAAGAGTCGCAGCATGGAGGCCAGCTGGAACCCAGGCCCCCTCGTGCCCCCATGCACGGCAGCGCCCCCGCCAGCGCGGGATCCCACCGGCTGACCAAGGAGGACGCCCTGGTTGTGGGCGAAGGGGGTGGCGGTTCAGCAAAAAACGGGATGTAAGTCCCATCTGCCGAGAAGGAGTCGTCCCGGCTCCGGGCACGGACGGGACGGACCGCGACAATGCGTGTCCCCCACCGTCCACCAAGGGGCCAAACGTCACACGGGACGCGCCGGGGGTTTTGCAGAAGGACGACCGCCTGCACCATGGCGAGCTCACGGCCGGAGAGCACAAGCGGGTCCACCTCGAGCACTTTGCCGAACCCGGAGAACATGGCGGGGATGCAGAACGGGGTGATGAACTCTGCAGGGAAGCCGGTGGCGGCCAGCACCGCGCACACGTCGAGACGCGGAGTGACACGGTCGTAGGCCTCCTCCGCAAAGAGATCGATGCGGGCGCCCTCGTGTTGGAAAGGCTGGCACCGGAGAGCCTCCTCCCGGTCCTCCCGGGTCGCGAAGCGGAGGTACATGGCCCCGACCGACGACGACACGACCTCCGGGAGGAGATGGCCGATGTTGTCGAGGACGACAGCTTGCACCGCAAGCGTGTCGTTGTGGAAGGCGGAGGGGGGGACGATGACCACCACAGCAAGGCGCTGGGCCGCCTCGTAGTCGCCATCGGGCATGAAAACCTCCAAGGCGTCGGGGCGTTCCGAGTCCGCGGTGATGGAAGGGATGGAGTTTCCGGACGACATGGAGGAACCGGAGCACAGAGAGACCCGGGACTCGGACGAGGAAGAGGCGCGGTCATGAAACGCCAGGAGCTCGGGCGGGATGGCCGAAGCAGGCGTCGTAGCGGGTGCAACGGGGCCCCCGCGCCCCTCAGGTCCCACCGGCGGTGGCGGCGGTGGTGAGTTGACCACCCCCGTGATGGAGATGTCGCGGGGGCGGGGTGGCGATAGGGACGAAGCCGACCCGCCGGAACCAGGCGGCGGGACCTCGGCTCTCGACACCACAGCGGGAGCCGAGCTCGACTCCCCCACCTCCAGCCTCCTGGGCTGGATGGACGCGGCACGGCTAGCGGAGGCTGAAGGGCGAGCCCGCGGGTAGGGAGTGGGCTGGCGACGACTGGTGGGGTTGCCGCCACACGGCGCGGCAAGGTCAGGGCGCGAGTGGAGAGGGGTTGGGGCGGCAGCATCGCGCTTGGGGGCCATGGCGCAGCGGGGAGAGGAGGCACGGTGGCCGGACACCCGGCACCGACGGCACCGGACGGGGTCACGGCAATCTCTAACAAAATGGTGGGTGGAGAGGCAGCGATAGCAGCCGTGCTTGAGAGAGAGCGGTGGTTGCAGGGGACGAGGCTGGTCGTGTTTGTGAGGGGCAGCTGGCGAGAGAAGAGCCTGCATGTAAGGGCTGCCCTCCCCAGGCGCAGCAGTGAAGGCGGTGGGTGGAGCAGGTTGGGAGGGTTTAATGCAGGCGCCCGCTCCCGAACAGGGCGCAGCACTCCCGCCCACCCCCGCGGCGCACGCGGTGTCACCCACGTGAGCGACAGGATGGATGGGAGCATCATTGGCCAGGGGCGCGATAGCAGCATCGGGGTCTGAACCCGACCAATCGCAACTGTGGGGAGAGGTCAGCGGCGTGGGCAGGGGGAGAAGCGCGGGCTCCTGCTGCGCGGCGCGGATAGGACAACGAATCGACAGCGGTTTAAGCCGACTGTGACGGGGGGCGTTGGCCGCATTAACCCCGGATTGGCGCAAAAGGCGCCGCGCACGGACCGCGCACTTACTGGACGACGTCGCGTCAGCAACGACATCAGGGAGAGAAGCATGGAGGCAAAGGTTAACGGCGATGAGGAGCCCCGGCGAGACCGCGACCAGGAACCTCGCTACCGTGTCGCTGGCAACGCGGACCGAGAACACGCGCGGCTGAACTTGGACCGCCTGCAGCCGCTCGGACGGCGAATAGAAGAAGTAGGAGAGGAGGGAGGCAACGCCGTCGCAGGAGAAGCAGTCGGCGACGAACGGCGCTACGACCCACACGGTGCCCGGCGCCGACAGGGATGGGAATTCCACGGCGTCGAAAGGGACCCCGGAGAGGAAAGAACCGAGGACGCGGGAACGAAAGGCAATACCTGGACGGGGGACGAGGTCAACGCTGGCGGGGCGGCTCTGCAGGGCGGGGCACCCAGCAGCCTCGTTGGAGGCCGGGCAGGGGCCAAGGGACGGAGCCGGCGTCGGTGGTTGTGGTGGTGGCGGTGACGGGAGGATGCTAGAGCTGCCACGGGCGTCTGGTGGGTCGCCCGCCGGGTCGCCCGGCGAGTCGCGGGAGCAACCCATCCTCATCTTCCTACCCTTAGGAACGATATTGATTGGAGATAATAATAATCTATACTGCTAGTTTTTATTTATTTACGCAACGAGGTACTTGTGTAATTTCAGTTTCTCCACCTGGGCTGCTATGTAATCTAAGACTAGATCGTCAATGACTCGCGTTGCCGCGCCCATCTATTTGAACAATAAGATGGTAGATTTTTCAAAAAATATGGTCACATGAAATATATTAAATTTGCATAACCATAACCATTTGTTAGTCAGTTATTGAGGAAACCTCATATATAATAGCAAAAGTAAGATTCACAAATAGATATTGGCTTGATATGACAACATACACAACAATGTAGCACCGAACTGCAAAAAAGTGTCTCAACCTTAATGCAAATTTTTTTGAGCATCAGTACAGACACAAGCGCTCATATACACACGCATACACTCATCTTTATGAACGCACACACGCACACTCTACCCCTATGAGCACCTCCGAGAGACTGAGCCGGCATATCATCTTGAGATTTACGAAGTCACCGTAGGCGCCTCGTCGTCGACGGGAACGTCTCCTCCCACTGAAAGTGCATCGCCGGAAATTCTGAAATAAATCCACGAATAATACGAGCATCAGGATTTGAACCCTGGTGGATTGAGGATACCACTGTCCACCTAACCAACTCAACCACAGGTTAATTCGCAACCTTAATGCATTTTTAGTAGACATTTATTTGGCACAGAGGGAGTATGAAGCTTGTTCTACCTAGGAGCGAAGAGAGAAGAGAGAACAAACATATGAAGACGGTACGTGTAGGTAGTGTGCCGCTCGACCAGTTGGACTTGGTCCGGTTCAGTGCAAATAAACCAGAGGGAAAACCAGAAAGAAAACTAAACTGTCAACCTCGAATGCACAGTCAGCAGAGAAACAAGAAATAAATAAATAAATGAGATAATTTGTGGTACAAGTCTGATTTAATTGAGTAAAAATATGAAAAATTTGATAAATGAGGCAAATACTGTCACAAACCTTTTTTTTGAAAAACTTTCATCAATTCATTTTCAATCATGACAATACAAAAAACAATAAAGGTAATAAAAATTACAACCATGTCCGTGGACCACCTAGCGACGACTATAAGCACTGGAGCAAGTCGAAGGCATGCCGCCCTCATCGCCCCTTCCTAATCGGGACCAGGCAAACCTTGTTGTAGTAGATAGTCGGAAAATTGTCGTGTTAAGGCCCCATAGGACCAGCGCATCAGAGTAGCAACCATGGTCGATGAAGAAAGTCATAGATGCTACTAGCAACCATGGCCAATGAAGAAAGTCGTAGAACAGAAGGGTCAAACCTGTAAACACCCAAACGAAGACGAATAAAAACCGGACCAAATAGATCCACCAAAGACCAGCACTGACCGAAACCCCTGAGATTCGGAGGAGACAAACCTCCACACTCCCTCTGACGATACTAGACGCACCATCGGGACGAGGATAGAACGTGAGAGACATTATTCCTACTAAGGGACATCGCCGCCGCCACAGAGCCCCAACCAAGACGCTGAATCTAACAAGAACGACGTCCCTCCCATTGGCGGGGGACCGACATCCTCCGCACCTCCATGCCCTAGAGGCCATCGGATATATGGTGGACCGGCGGCTTCGCCGACGGGAGAAGAAGATCTTTTCTTGTAGAGAAGGAAGGAGATGGGTTTTTAAATACCGTCACAAACTTGAAACTATATAGGGGTTAACTAGCACATATGCCCGTGCGTTGCAACGGGAGAGATATTTTTTTGCGAGAAGCATCGGGAAAGATAATTGATGTGTCCATCAAAACGGTTTCCGCAGCTGTGGGGCGACAGAGCGAGGAGCTTCGGTGTTATTGCAGGTCATGTTTGGCCTGCGAGTCTGGATAGTGGTGGGGTTGGTCGGACTGGCGGCCACTACCCAACTCGTGCCTTTTTTTCTCTAGGTCCGCCTCCATGTTGAGGTTGTGGTTGCCTCCTCACTTTGTGATTGCACGACGATCTTCGGGGCATAGTTGCTCCGACCATTCTCTCCTACGATTGCGTAGCCGGATGGATTACTAATTGCAGTGAATCCCGTTTCATTGGCATAATCATCGCATAACCAGGTAGTCCTTGCTTTACCATGGTGTATTCTCTTTAATGATTTTAGCACTCACTTACCCATATTTTTTAATCGAAGGCAAACCAGCATAATCTCTTTTGTTGGCATGTGCCCATAATTACTTTTAATTATAGTCAACAAACATATTCTCTTTTATCTCAAATAGCACGTGGAACATACAAGAGTTCGCATCCGGGCTAGGCCACTAGCAGGCACCAAAACGACCTATGTTTTTAAGGTGCGAATAAAAATCCAAAAAAACAAGGAGTTGAAAGATCAAACTCATGACCTCAAAAATTCGACCACGTGTTGCTAGCCACTTAAATAAACAGTTCGTGCTAACCAATGGTCAACGTGAATGTTTAAGAACATATAACACATCACATTCGAAACCTTTTTTGAGTTTTCTGATCTTTTCTGAACTTTCAAAAATAAAGTAATATTTATGAATTACCAAATATTCTTTGAAACATGAGCAAATTTTGAAATCCCATTTTTTCAAAAAGTATGATAATTTTTTGATAATTTCAATGATTTTTTAAAAAACACAAGCAAACTTGAACGGGAAGAGTTTTTGGAATTCACATTTTTTTCCGAATAACTGATCCTTTTATAAAAAAAAGATTTTTTGAATTTGTGAACAATCTTTTTATACAGAAACATGTTTTGAACATTCGGTTTTTTAAAAAAATATGTTTTTTAACACGAACATCATTTTGAATTTTTTATAATTTTAAAAAACCAGAAATATATTTCTAATTTGTATCATTTTTGAAAATGCAATTTTTTCTTTCAAATCTTGAACAATTTTTGATAACTCAACTCAGTGGGAGCTTCTCACAGTGTATCCGAAGCACAAATTTGTTTTGGAAAACTAATGTTTTTTGACAAAATGTGAACATTTTCTGAATTTTGGACAAATTTTGGAACAAGAAGAAAAATTAAAAGTGCCCCACATTTTTCAACATCGGAACAAAATTTAAAAGTTCTGAAGATTTTATAAAAAATTGAACAAAAATGGAAATTCTGGAAAAATTGAAATTTTGAAAAAAAATTAACTTGGAAAGAAAAAATAAAAAGGAAAGAGAAAGGAAAAGAATGAGAAAAATGGAAATAGAACACAGAGAAGAACGAGAACGGGCCGACCCAATCTTGGGCAAGAACGACGTCCCTCCCGTCGGCGGGGGACCGAGATCCTCCGCACCTCCATGCCCTAGAGGCCATCGGAGATGTGGTGGACCGGCGGCTTCGCCGACGGGAGAAGGAGAGCTTTTCTTGTAGAGAAGGAAGGAGATGGGTTTTTAAATACTCCACAAACTTGAAACTATATAGGGGTTAACTAGCATATATGCCCGTGCGTTGCAACGGGAGAGATATTTTTTTGCGAGAAGCATCGGAAAGATAATTGATGTGTCCATCAAAACGGTTTCCGTAGCTGTGGGGCGACGGAGCGAGGAGCTGCGGTGTTCTCGCGGGTCATGTTTGGCCTGCGAGATCTGGATAGTGGTGGGGTTGGTCGGACTGGCGGCCACCACCCAACTCGTGCCTTTTTTTCTCTAGGTCCGCCTCCCTGTCGAGGTTGTGGTTGCCTCCTCACTTTGTGATTGCACGACGACCTTCGGGGCATAGTTGCTTCGACCATTCTCTCCGACGATTGCGTAGCCGGATGGATTACTAATTGTAGTGAATCCCCTTTCATTGGCATAATCATCGCATAACCAGGTAGTCCTTGCTTTACCATGGTGTATTCTCTTTAATGATTTTAGCACTCACTTACCCATATTTTTTTAATCGAAGGCAAACCAGCATAATCTCTTTTGTTGGCATGTGCCCATAATTACTTTTAATTATAGTCAACAAACATATTCTCTTTTATCTCAAATAGCACGTGGAACATACAAGAGTTCGCATCCGGGCTAGGCCACTGGCAGGCACCAAAACGACCTATGTTTGTAAGGTGCGAATAAAAATCCAAAAAAACAAGGAGTTGAAAGATCAAATGCATGACCTCAAAAATTCGACCACGTGTTGCTAGCCACTTGAATAAACAGTTCGTGCTAACCAATGGTCCACGTGAATGTTTAAGAACATATAACAACATCACATTCGAAACCTTTTTTGAGTTTTCTGATCTTTTCTGAACTTTCAAAAATAAAGTAACACTTATGAATTACGGAATATTCTTTGAAACATGAGCAAATTTTGAAATCCCATTTTTTTTGAAAAGTATGATAATTTCATTGATTTTTTTAAAAGACATGCAACCTTGAAAGGGAAGAGTTTTTGAAATTCACATTTTTTTCCGAATAACTGATCCTTTTATAAAAAAAGAAGATTTTTTCAATTTGTGAACAATCTTTTTATACAGAAACATGTTTTGAACATTCATTTTTTTAAAATATGTTTTTTTTAAAACGAACATCATTTTGAATTTGTGATAATTTTATAAAAACAGAAATATATTTCTAATTTGTATCATTTTTGAAAATGCAATTTTTTCTTTCAAATCTTGAATAGATTTTGATAACTCAACTAAGTGGGAGCTTCTCACAGTGTATCCGGAGCACACATTTGTTTTGGAAAACTTTTTTTTTACAAAATGTGAACATTTTCTGAATTTTGTACAAATTTTGGAACGAGAAGAAAAATTAAAAGTTCCCACAATTTTCAACATCGAAACAAAATTTTAAAATTCTGAAGATTTTATAAACAAATTGAATAAAAATGGAAATTCTGGAAAAAATGAATTTTTTTAAAAAAATTAACTTGGAAGGAAAAAAGAAAAAGGAAAGAGAATGAGAAAAATAGAAATAGAACACAGAGAAGAACGAGAACGGGCCGACCCAATCTTGGGCAAGAACGACGTCCCTCCTGTCGGCGGGGGACGGAGATCCTCTGCACCTCCATGCCCTAGAGGCCATCGGAGATGTGGTGGACCGGCGGCTTCGCCGACGGGAGAAGAAGAGCTTTTCTTTTAGAGAAGGAAGGAGATGGGTTTTTAAATACTGTCAGAAACTTGAAACTATGTAGGGGTTAACTAGCACATATGCCCGTGCGTTGCAACGGGAGAGATATTTTTTTGCGAGAAGCATCGGGAAAGATAATTGATGTGTCCATCAAAACGGTTTCCGCAGCTGTGGGGCGACAGAGTGAGGAGCTGCGGTGTTCTCGCGGGTCATGTTTGGCCTGCGAGATCTGGATAGTGGTGGGGTTGGTCGGACTGGCTGCCACCACCCAACTTGTGCCTTTTTTTCTCTAGGTCTGCCTCCGTGTCGAGGTTGTGGTTGCCTCCTCGCTTTGTGATTGCACGACGACCTTCGGGGCATAGTTGCTTCGACCATTCTCTCCTATGATTGCGTAGCCGGATGGATTACTAATTGAAGTGAATTCCGTTTCATTGGCATAATCATCGCATAACCAGGTAGTCCTTGCTTTACCATGGTGTATTCTCTTTAATGATTTTAGCACTCACTTACCCATATTTTTTTAATCGAAGGCAAACCAGCATAATCTCTTTTGTTGGCATGTGCCCATAATTACTTTTAATTATAGTTAATAAACATATTCTCTTTTATCTCAAATAGCACGTGGAACATACAAGAGTTCGCATCCGGGCTAGGCCACTGGCAGGCACCAAAACGACCTATGTTTGTAAGGTGCGAATAAAAATCCAAAAAAACAATGAGTTGAAAGATCAAACTCATGACCTCAAAAACTCGATCACGTGTTGCTAGCCACTTGAATAAACAGTTCGTGCTAACCAATGGTCAACGTGAATGTTTAAGAACATATAACCACATCACATTCGAAACCTTTTTTGAGTTTTCTGATCTGTTCTGCACTTTCAAAAATAAAGTAATACTTATGAATTACCGAATATTCTTTGAAACATGAGCAAATTTTGAAATCCCATTTTGTCAAAAAGTATGATAATTTTTTTGATAATTTCAATGATTTTCTAAAAAAAGACAAGTAAACTTGAACGGGAAGATTTTTTGAAATTCACATTGTTCTCTGAATAACTGATCCTTTTATGAACAAAGAATATTTTTTGAATTTGCGAACAATCTTTTTATACAGAAACATGTTTTGAACATTCAGTTTTTTTTAAAATATGTTTTTTTAACACGAACATCATTTTGAATTTTTGATAATTTTATAAAAACAGAAATATATTTCTAATTTGTATCATTTTTGAAAATGCAATTTTTTCTTTCAAATGTTGAACAATTTTTGATAACTCAACTCAGAGGGAGCTTCTCACAGTGTCTCCAGAGCACAAATTTGTTTTGGAAAACTAATTTTATTTGACAAAATGTTTACATTTTCTGAATTTTGGACAAATTTTGGAACAAGAAGAAAAATTAAAAATTCCCACATTTTTCAACATTGGAACAAAATTTTAAAATTCTGAAGATTTTATAAAAAATTGAATAAAAATGGAAGTTCTGGAAAAACTGAAATTTTGAAAAAAAATAACTTGGAAGAAAAAAAGAAAAAAGGAAAGAGAAAGGAAAAGAATGAGAAAAATAGAAATAGAACACAGAGAAGAACGAGAACGGGCCGACCCAATCTTGGGCAAGAACGATGTCCCTCCCGTTGGCGGGGGACCGAGATCCTCCTCACCTCCATGCCCTAGAGGCCATCGGAGATGTGGTGGACCGGCGGCTTCGCCGACGGGAGAAGAAGAGCTTTTCTTGTAGAGAAGGAAGGAGATGGGTTTTTAAATACTATCACAAACTTGAAACTATATAGGGGTTAACTAGCACATATGCTCGTGCATTGCAACGGGAGAGATATTTTTTTGCGAGAAGCATCGGGAAAGATAATTGATGTGTCCATCAAAACGGTTTCCGCAGATGTGGGGCGACGGAGCGAGGAGCTGCGGTGTTCTCGCGGGTCATGTTTGGCCTGCGAGATCTGGATAGTGGTGGGGTTGGTCAGACTGGCGGCCACCACTCAACTCGTGCCTTTTTTCTCTAGGTCCGCCTCCGTGTCGAGGTTGTGGTTGCCTCCTCATTTTATGATTGCACGGCGACCTTCGGGGCATAGTTGCTTCGACCATTCTCTCCTATGATTGCGTAGCCGGATGGGTTACTAATTGCAGTGAATCCGTTTCATTGGCATAATCATCGCATAACCAGGTAGTCCTTGCTTTACCATGGTGTATTCTCTTTAATGATTTTAGCACTCACTTACCCATATTTTTTTAATCTAAGGCAAACCAACATAATCTCTTTTGTTGGCATGTGACCATAATTACTTTTAATTATAGTCAACAAACATATTCTCTTTTATCTCAAATAGCACGTGGAACATACAAGAGTTCGCATCCGGGCTAGGCCACTGGCAGGCACCAAAACGACCTATGTTTGTAAGGTGCGAATAAAAATCCAAAAAAACAAGGTTTGAAAGATCAAACTCATGACCTCAAAAATTCGACCACGTGTTGCTAGTCACTTGAATAAACACTTCGTGCAAACCAATGGTCAACGTGAATGTTTAAGAACATATAACAACATCACATTCGAAACCTTTTTTGATTTTTCTGATCTTTTTTGAACTTTCAAAAATAAAGTAATACTAATGAATTACCGAATATTCTTTGAAACATGAGCAAATTTTGAAATCCCATTTTTTCAAAAAGTATGATAATTTTTTTGATAATTTCTTTGATTTTTTAAAAAAGACAAGCAAACTTGAACGGGAAGAGTTTTTGAAATTCACATTTTTTCCGAATAACTGATCCTTTTATAAAAAAAAAGAAGATTTTTTGAATTTGCGAAGAATCTTTTTATACAGAATCATGTTTTGAGCATTCAGTTTTTTAAAAAAATATGTTTTTTTTAACGCGAACATCATTTTGAATTTGTGATAATTTTATAAAAACAGAAATATATTTCTAATTTGTATCATTTTTGAAAATGCAATTTTTTCTTTCAAATCTTGAACAATTTTTGATAACTCAACTCAGTGGGAGCTTCTCATGGTGTATCCGGAGCACAAATTTGTTTTGGAAAACTTTTTTTTGACAAAATGTGAACATTTTTTGTATTTTGGACAAATTTTGGAACGAGAAGAACATAAATTGAATAAAATTGGAAATTCAGGAAAAAATGTTTTGAAAAAAAAAGTTTAACTTGGAAGGAAAAAAGAAAAAGAAAAGAGAAAGGAAAAGAACGAGAAAAATAGAAATAGAACACAGAGAAGAACGAGAACGGGCCGACCCAATCTTGGGCAAGAACGACGTCCCTCTCATCGGCGGGGGACCGAGATCCTCCGCACCTCCATGCCCTAGAGGCCATCGGAGATGTGGTGGACCGGCGGCTTCGCCGACGGGAGAAGAAGAGCTTTTCTTGTAGAGAAGGAAGGAGATGGGTTTTTAAATACTGTCACAAACTTGAAACTATATAGGGGTTAACTAGCATATATGCCCGTGTGTTGCAACGGGAGAGATATTTTTTTGCGATAAGCATCGGGAAAGATAATTGATGTGTCCATCAAAACGGTTTCCACAGCTGTTGGGCGACTGAGCGAGGAGCTGCGGTGTTCTCGCCGGTCATGTTCGGCCTGTGAGATCTGGATAGTGGTGGGGTTGGTCGGACTGCCGGCCACCACCCAACTCGTGCTTTTTTTCTCTAGGTCCGCCTCCGTGTCGAGGTTGTGGTTGCCTCCTCACTTTGTGATTGCACGACGACCTTCGGGGCATAGTTGCTTCGACCATTCTCTCCTATAATTGCGTAGCCGGATGGATTACTAATTGCAGTGAATCCTGTTTCATTGGCATAATCATCGCATAACCAGGTAGTCCTTGCTTTACCATGGTGTATTCTCTTTAATGATTTTAGCACTCACTTATCCATATTTTTTTAATCGAAGGCAAACCAGCATAATCTCTTTTGTTGGCATGTGCCCATAATTACTTTTAATTGTAGTCAACAAACATATTCTCTTTTATCTCAAATAGCACGTGGAACATACAAGAGTTCGCATCCGGGCTAGGCCACTGGCAGGCACCAAAACGACCTATGTTTGTAAGATGCGAATAAAAATCCAAAAAAACAAGAAGTTGAAAGATCAAACTCATGACCTCAAAAAGTCGACCACGTGTTGCTAGCCACTTGAATAAACAGTTCGTGCTAACCAATGGTCAACGTGAATGTTTAAGAACATATAAGAACATCACATGCGAAACCTTTTTTGAGTTTTCTAATCTTTTCTGAACTTTCAAAAATAAAGTAATACTTATTAATTACCGAATATTCTTTGAAACATGAGCAAATTTTGAAATCCCATTTTTTCAAAAAGTATGACTTTTTTGATAATTTCAATGATTTTTGAAAAAAGACAAGCAAACTTGAACGGGAAGAGTTTTTGAAATTCACATTTTTTTCCGAATAACTGATCCTTTTATTAAAAAATAAGATTTTTCAAATTTGTGAACAATCTTTTTATACAGAAACATGTTTTGAACATTCAGTTTTTTTAAAAAAAATATGTTTTTTAACACGGACATCATTTTGAATTTGTGATAATTTTATAAGAACAGAAATATATTTCTAATTTGCATCATTTTTGAAAATGCAAATTTTTCTTTCAAATCTTGAACAATTTTTGATAACTCAACTCAGTGGGAGCTTCTCACAGTGTATCCGGAGCACAAATTTGTTTTATAAAACTAATTTTTTTTACAAAATGTGAACATTTTCTGAATTTTGGACAAATTTTGGAACGAGAAGAAAAATTAAACGTTCCACACATTTTTCAACATCGGAACAAAATTTTAAAATTCTGAAGATTTTATAAAAAAATGAATAAAATTTGAAATTCTGGAAAAATTGAAATTTTGAAAAAAAGGTTTAACTTGGAAGTAAAAAAGAAAAAGGAAAGAGAAAGGAAAAGAATGAGAAAAATAGAAATAGAACACAGAGAAGAACGAGAACGGGCCGACCCAATCTTGGGCGCACCATATTAAACTCTGACTATTTGCCGCACTGTGAGCCAAATAAGGCTTTGCAGCTGCGTGGACAGGAAATAAAGGGCCTAGCTTCGCTGGGCCGTAGCACGCGCGGCCCATGTACGGAATTCTGCATAAAATTGTTTCTTTTTGTAGCAGACGGACGTAGAAAAATTTAGTACCAGCTCAGATAGAAAAAAATCTTTTTGATGGTGAACGGATGAAAAAATTGCACCTTGCTTTATTAGTAGGTATAGATATAGATATAGATATAGAAAAGGTTTGAATTTAGTCAAAAAAAAAGATGGATAGGTGGTGCTTGTGCACACTGAGATTTGAATTTAGCTCTGTTTTGTTTTTAAAAATAGAATTTAGCTCTACTTTTTGTTGTGAGAAACACGTATGATAAGGCAGTCACACACGGATTAGTGTCGGACTCGGATTACTGCCACGTCGACCACCGAGCTCGGCACACCACCAGTCGTTATATACCAGGCGAGGCTAGACCGCAGCACAACAGAGGCTTTTGAGGCCGTAACTAATTTGTGAAGTAGAAACACCCCCGTTTGACCCCCGTCTTCCGGGCGGAAACCCTCGTTTGCCGGAATGGAAGCCGCCGCCGGACCCCATGCTCCTTCTATCCCTCGTCCCTCCCGTCAGGCGAAGCGGCATGTTCCTGTTGCAAGAGCAAAGGAGCCAATAGAAGAAAACCATCATCTCAGCAGGGAAAAAAACGGCCTCATCATCTTCTGCAACCTTGCTTAAGCCAGCTATCCAGCGAACGCACACCGCGGATTATGACTGCTCCCATCCGGCCTGATTTGTTCTCCCCTCTAAGTAGGGACTGGTCTGATCTAGACGATGGGCCGACAGGGCTGATCGCCGAGCGCGTCCTCGCATATGACGTCGCCGACTATCTCCGCTTCCGTGCGGTGTGTCGCGGGTGGCGGCAGTGCTGCACAGAACCACGCTCCCATGGCGGGCTCGACCGTCGGTTCCATTCTTGGCGGTGGGTCGTGCTCCGCGAACCACTCGCTGCTCCCAACCGTCGTTGCTTCCTGAACTCCTCCACCGGCGAGTTCATCCAGCTGGACCTCCAGGAGCTCCTTGACCATGAGCTGCTGGGTGTCACCCCCGAGGGCCTCCTCGTCCTGCTCCACGACCACAACCATGTCTGCCTGCTCAACCCGCTCACACGTTACCTCACAAAGCTACCGCTGCTCACCATGCTCACTACTAGGGAAAACCCTAGTAGTAGCGCGGGTTTTAATGCTATCAGTAGCGCGGTTGGCCGCGCTACAAATAAGACGCTACAGCTAACAGATAGTAGTAGCGTTGTATGTACCAGCGCTACTACTATTGACTATATCAGTAGCGCTTTTCCCACATGCGCTACTATTAAGTAGCTGTAGCGCATTTCTTTCCCCGCGCTACTGCTGCATCTTTCAACATTTTTTCCCTGCTTCCTATTGATCTAAAACAGTACGCCGTTCAATAAACTTCATTTTCACATATACCAGATAGCAATATCATTAACCACAATACCATATAGTCATACAATATCATTAAGCATTATAGGTACTCATATATAGTCAACATGCATCCTCACACACATATATGGTTCATACAGTAGCATATATGAAGCAGTACTAGGTAGTCATATAGCATATAGTAGTCTACCAGGGGTAGTCATACAACCACACACATATGTAGTTCTAGATGATATCGACGACGACCATCATCCTCAAGCCATGGCGGTGGGTGGTCCTGATATAAATTAGGATGGCCTGTCCAACACGAAGATTCTTGCCAACGAGGAAATTCTTCCACCCAACCGAGATGAAGTGTGTGCGACCGTCTGTGTCCACGCCCTACGCACAGGTGGTGACGGAGCCCCTTGCGGTAAGGCGTATTCCAGCAGAGCCTTCTTCATCAGGCTCGATACCACAACTTACAGATAGGCTCTTTGGCAATTTCTGAATAAGAAAGACATATTAATTAATAAGTAGCCTCGCACATACTCTTGCACAAGGTTGGAAAAAGCGGTAGGCGTAAGCGAGACGGTTGGCCTTCGCCTAGTGGCTAGGTGGTGCCTAAGCGCCCTAGGCGAGGCCTAGGCGGTAATATAGTTTTTACTCGTAGCGTATTTGTGATTATTATATTGGTTTTGATATTAGTTTATGGCATATAAATAAGTTAATTGACGTCTACTGCCATTGGAATATAACCAGTTTCGCATATCAGTGCAGTATGTGGCATGATTTCTTGCTTGGGTAGGCAATTCCTTGCTGGGCCTGCTAGACCTCCATTTATGCCCTAGGCGAGGCGTTTGGCCATTGCCTAGCGCCTAGGCGTGCCTAAGCGCCTCCTAGTCATTGCCTTTTCCAACAGAGCTCTTGCAAATATATTTCTACTAAGTATAGATTTCTACACTATCAAAAATAGTACTACATTTCTACTAAGCTTGAATTCTACTAATAAGTATGGATCGAACAGTATGCATGTCATCGACCGGACAGTAAGCATGTCATTGGACTCTAGACTAATTAAGCATGTCATCTGCTAGCTTCTACACATCATATCATTGGACTCTATACTAAGCATATCATCGGATTCACTAAGCATATCATTGGACTCTACACTAAGTAAGCATGTAATCAGATTCTAGACTAAGCATATCATTGGATTCATACTATGCATACCATCGGATTCTACATACAGATAATTTACATTTGTAAGTATAACAATAAAGCATATAATGAAATTACTACAGTAAGTATAACATACCATAACGTGTCGATCAACCATGGTACTTGTAAGGCGGGTCATGAATGGCACCCCGACAAAGTCAGCACGTGGCGGAATTATGTCCCATAGGTTGCACACCTCCTCCTCGCTTAGCCTTATTCTTCGAGTATAGATGGCTTCATCAAGTGGGTCCTCATCATCTTCGTCCGTGTTGAGATAAATGATCGCCAGCTTGGGTCTTTCTGCCCAGAAGGAGAAGCTGAACAACTCACCACCAGTGATACCCATGTGGGAGATGAAACGGTCTCATCCATATCCTCCCATCTGTGACATATTTCGTCCTTTCTCGACCTTCATAGTGTAGGGCCCCCCAGGAGCCTCAAAGGTCACAATGTCTCCGGTCAGCTTGTTGAATTCCAACCTCACATTGCATGGGACTATCTATGTATATACAATGATATATACACAATGCATTAATGCCAATAACACT
Organism: Triticum aestivum; assembly: GCF_018294505.1. NCBI lineage: Eukaryota > Viridiplantae > Streptophyta > Magnoliopsida > Poales > Poaceae > Triticum > Triticum aestivum. The sequence goes on from NC_057801.1 coordinate 722,503,220, forward strand.
AAAAACAAAATAGTTGTTACAAGTTTCATATATTTCATTACCGCCGCAGGAAGAAAACTCAATTGGAAGTAGATGCCGAACAACGTGCCAGTTGCAAGGCTGCTGGCGCATCTTGACTTGCACATTTGACATGCTGGTGGTGGTGGTGGCGGCGTCATTTTCCTAAAGCAATATTAGAAAAGAATTAATGATCCACTTCAGAGGAAAAATCCGGCATGACCTTTGCTAAAAAAGGACATATCGAGCGTCTGAAATTTGTCAGAACGGAAGTTAATCAACACTCTGGCAAAACATAGGCCACTCGGAGGTGTTACCTGCAAACATGGTCACTTGGGCAAGCACATATTCTATTTGAGCAACACTAGATATACATGTTTATATCTACATTATATGAGCAATTCTTGAGCAACACTAAATAAACTAGTTCTACTAAAAAATATACATCATCATCTATTCAAAATGTTCTATACCTAAAACATTTACATCATCATCCACTATTACTATTTCTTTTACTAAACCCTATAAATACGCCCTAAGTTCAGAATATAACAAGTACAGAACATTTTTTCAAATTCTACCAACTAAAAATTTCCATTACTAAAATTTCTAATCAAAAGACCTAAAATTTCTTATTCTATTCAAAACACCTAAAATAGGCTAAAAATTATTCTATTACAAAACCTACATTCTATAATGTCTACATTCTAAAATCTACATTAAAACTACCTACATTCTACAAGAACAAAGAGAAGAGAGGGAGGAGGGGTAGGAAGGAGGGAGGGAGGAGTGGGAGGAAGGAGGGAACAGGTGGGAAGGATGGGGGGAGGGAGGAGGAGCTACCTCGGTGGTGGTGACGGCGCGGGCGGGGGGGGGGGGGGGGGACGACAGCGGGATGGAGGAGGGAGCTAGGGAGGGAGGGGGCGACGGAGGCGGAATGAAGGAGGGAGGGGCGACGGCGGCAGCAGCAGGCGACAATGCGGCGGCGGCAGATGACAAGGTGCGGGGGAGAGTGAGTGGAGCAGAGAGAGGAGAGTGAGGGGCGGCCTGGTGGGGAAGATAGGATGGCTTTAGCAATAGCGCACTTCTGGGTAACGCGCTGCTGCTGAACGCCCTAGCAGTAGCGCCGTCCCATAAAACGCGCTACTGCTGAGTGTAAGCATGCAAAAATACATTGGTAATCAATGATCTTTTTGTGTACAATCTGAATTGTCAATATGAGTCCTCTCGGGTTTAGGAACCGGAGAAGACTCATATTCACTACAAGAAATATGTCAACTTGTGACCAGCACTATTGGTCACTGAATGGTCATTGTTTTCAATTTGTGACCTTTTTGTGACCAAAAACATAAGGTCAAAAGCTGGCGGTTGTAAACTGACTATAGCGACCTTTTTTCTGAAATGGTCGTAGACGTTTATGACCAAAATATGTCTACTGTGGCGTTTTGGTCACTAGCAACCTCCCCAGGCCACGTAGGCATCCAGCGTGGCAATCTGATGTGGCACAAGATTCAACCCGGTCCAATTCAGTTTTCTACATGGGCCTAGCCCGACAATTCGGCCTTTTTACTATATATTTTTTCCCTATTAATTTGGTTGACTACATGGGCCAAGCCCACATTTTAGCTTTTTTATTTCTGGGCCATGGCCTCTTATAATGCATTTCTTATTAGTTTTTGTCCTTCCAGAAAAATATTGTTTGGGCCATGGCCTTTTCACCGCAGACCACGTTTGTGCCACGTTTATTTCTGGGTCATGGCCTATTCAGGCCCAGTACTATCATGGCAATTGAGGAATTTTCACAATCTGGCATTAAAGCAACATGTACACAGGGAATACAAAATTTCATTACACAGGAATTGTTCAACACGCAGATTTGGTACATCTGGTATTGTCCTAATAATGTCCTAACAATGTCTACATAATTTGCCTTATCTCACTACTACATAACATTGTTCAACACGTAAGAGCACATCTGGTACTGTCCTAACAATGTCTTCATTGCTCCCTCTGATGGGCAAGTTCTCCAGGTGCGACAACTTGCCTTCCTACAAGAACAGAACATTACATGAATAGATCAATCGAGGAGGAAATAGTAAAACAGGCTGAAAGCATCACACATACAAATAATAACAGCATACATTAATGTATAAAATAATAAAAATATCTATAACCAGGGCTATTTCTAGCCAACATGTGTGCATGAATCATAATAGATCAAGCAAAAGACGTATAACCATCAGCAAACACCAAATATTAGTGAAAGGGGACAATTTCTAGTACTCGTTATTTTTGCAAAGTGAGCAAGAACGATCATATTTTCCTACACATACTTTTTGATTTTTCCTTAGTCCTATAGTGATCAGCTCACTCCAATTCTATCTACTCAACGCATTCACATGCAACATGCATAATCAGGAAGCATCTACTCAAATAAGGAATTAGAATGCAACATGGATAACTATGCCCTAGCAGTTTCAGACTTCAGCAAATTCAGTTAATTATTTTTCAGACTGCAGCAATTTCAGTGAACTGTTTTAACACCTAACAGTTTCAGACTTCAACAGATTTAGACTAGAGCAATTTCAGTAAGACAAGTAGATTAACACCTAACAGTTTCAGACTTCAATAGATTCAGACTAGAGCAAAAATTTATACACATTCTGCTACACAGAACCAAAATCCTTGGCGACCAGCTCCTGAGACGGCCGCTGCTGGCTGCAATCCTGTGTTCCCAGAACCAAACTAGAGAATCTCAGCAAGCCAGTGGACTGAAAACATAGCAGGAACCAATGTCAGAATCAATGGAGAGAGGGGCCTGGCAGGCCAATGAGAGCACCAGAGGCGGGAAGCAGTCTTCGGCGGCACGGCATGGCACGAAGAAGCCGCCATGGGTGCTGGTGTTGGAGGCGGTGAGCGTCTTGCAGAACATGTGCGACATCCTCGCGAAGCGCTGCTTGACAGTCTCGCCGTCCTCGCCGCCGCTCCCATCCTCAGTGGACTCGCGCATCCGCTGGACCACCTCCTGCAGCAGATCAGGCCGAGGCTCAGCAAAACGCCGCCATAGAAAGTGAAACAAATTGAACAGAGCCGCCATTGTCAGCGTCAAGACTCAGAGCACGGGCATGCCAGCACGCACGCACCTCGTTCTCGGGGAGCAGCGAGAGCTGCGCGTACACCTCGTCCATGGACACGTCCGCCTGTGAAGCGCAAAACCAACCTACCGTGACAAGGGAAACCACATCCATCCGGCTGCTGCTGCTCGTCCATGGCTGGGCGTCCTACATCCATCCGGCTGTAGCTGCTCATGCATGGCAGGAAACCACATCACATGTCAGTCAAAGGAAGTATTTGTGAAGTCAGCCTTGCAATCTTTTGTAATGTAGAAAACATAAGAGCCTTTCAGAGATTTGATATGTTGGATTAGGAAGCAAGTGAACATAAGATTCAGTGTTCCTAATGCTGGCTAGCTGTTTCTCTAACTAGCTTTTATGGTCAAGGTAACTAGACTAACAATAGGGTAATTCATGGTTTCGACTAACAGTTATACTGCCTGTGTACTAAATTAAATTAAATCAGTACACACTTGAGCTTTTATGTTTGGAGGATCAGGTTGGTTAAACATATACAGTGGATGGAACATAGCAGAGATAGGCTAGTATAGCTCCAGTTTTAGTCATCCCAAAGGAATATTCATAGCAAAGCAAGATAGGTTGAAGCTAGACAAGCGGATTTCAAGTGTTGATAAGCAAATCTGAGCATTGCACATACATACACAATTGAACAGACTTTGATTTGGATCTGGAGGCAGAGAGGGGAATCTCACCCTGTTCGCTAGGCGGGGAAGAGGAAGCAGCCACATTAGACAGATGGTCAGTGAACACCAAACTAGTCAACATTAGACATAATCTGAACAACATGAGAAAAGTGTTGTGCACCCACTCGTCGGAATGGCGCCGCGGTTCATTACACCACTATGCATCCAACTATGCTATTCTTCTCGGGACATGGTAAACTAATTGGAAAAGCTGGTATCGGTGTCAAAACCGGCGGATCTCGGGTAGGGGGTCCCGAAGTGTGCGTCTAGGCGGATGGTAACAGGAGACAAGGGACATGATGTTTTTACCTAGGTTCGGGCCCTCTCAATGGAGGTAAAACCCTACTCCTGCTTGATTAATATTGATGATATGGCTAGTACAAGAGTAGATCAACCACGAGATCAAAGAGGCTAAACCCTAGAAGCTAGCCTATGGTATGATTGTTGTTCGTCCTACGGACTAAGACCCTCCGGTTTATATAGGCACCGAAGAGGGTTACGGTTACACAGAGTCGGTTACAATGGTAGGAGATCTACATATTCGTATCGCCAAGCTTGCCTTCCATGCCAAGGAAAGTCCCATCCGGACACGGGACGAAGTCTTCAATCTTGTATCTTCATAGTCCAGGAGTCCGGCCAAAGGTGATAGTTCGGCTATCCGGACACCCCCTAATCCGGGACTCCCTCAGTAGCCCCCGAACCAGGCTTCAATGACGACGAGTCCGGCGTGTAGATTTTCTTCGGCATTGCAAGGCGGGTTCTTCTCCAAATCCTGTGTACCTGTTTGAATAGCATCCGGCTTCTTGTAAATATTGCGCTCCTTGGCCTCCACGCCCAATAATGGCCATCTTCCATGTGTCGAACGAATGCGAAAAGCCAGGGTATTTTTACATTTTACCCACCTAGCTGCGCAAATGAGCTGCCTATAAAGGAGACGAGGATCTAGATCCGAATCACACCATCCTACCTTCGCGAGCATTCATCAGAGCGCATCTGACAGAAACCCATTCCATCTTGGACAGCCGACGCGGCTCCTCCTCTCGGCCTCCCAGCCCCTAGCCTGGAGATTGGGAGAGATGCTCCATTTTGCCTTGTGCCCCATTCTCAAGAGGGGTCAATATATCAAGTGGGCGGAGCCGAACTGTGGTGCATCACCGGGACCAGATATCTATCCGGAACCCCGTAGAAGGCATCCGAAGACTGGCCTTCGGAGTGGTTTTATATAGAAGATGTCCCCCTGCCGGACCCTGTTCGGATCGGCCTCCCTGAGTTCAATAATGCTCCTTTGAAGAAACGCCTAAGCTGGCGTCCACGGAGCCCTCAGAAGGAAAATGACAGGGACATCCTTTACCTGATGAGCCGGATAAGGTTGTTGGCTCATTCCGGACTGACCATGATCGGGGTCATGGCCACATGCATTATGCGGGGGGTGCAGCCGCTCCAGTATAGAGGCCACCCCATGTGGGATTTCAACGGGGAGGATGATGCCACCCGCTGCGGCCGTAAGGGGCCAGGATCGGTCGCCGATCTGACGAAGATCTTATCCGCGTTGTACAAGGGAGAAGAGGAGGAATTTCTCCGCGTCAATCCACAGGACGGATTTTCTATGTACAATCCTCCAAGCTGGGTAAGCGGACATTTATTTTTGCCTATCCGATCCATACTCCCATAGTCAAGTATCTCATTTTGTGATTTCGGCGCAGGAACTGCGCCAGGCCGTAAAGGACATAAACAACCCGCCTCCACAACCAGAGGATCCAGAACGGTTCCTCGATCCGACCTCCCAAGAGGATCCGGACATATCAGTGGAGCTGATTGATGGGGTATTTCACCAACTGAGCATTGATAATGCCTTGGTCGCCATTACGGCTGATTACCCCGGAATACTTCCAGCCTCACAGGTAATTGAGATCAAAGTCCCAATACTTTGGAAATGACCCATCCGTGCTTATTTTTTATCACCGTATACCGATGACATTTCGCAGGGGGCGCCCTTGAGGCGGAAGGCCGAGCCCACGGAGGCTAGCCAGCAAGGGGTAGCACGGCCCAGCAGGCTAAAAAGAAGTGCGGTCTGGATTGAAACTCCGGCGCAACGGTATGGCGTGCCACCTTACTCTCAGGCTTTATTCCTGGGTGACATACTGACACTTGTGCTTTTTCAGGAAAAAGAGCGCTCACCGGACTGTATCCGGAGAGGTTGCCAATCAATCCTCCGCTCGCTGGGCTCCAAAGCCAGGTCTAGAAGCGGAGGCGAACACAAGGCATGCGTCGGATGCTCCTCCGACAAAGGATGCCGACAGGTTATCTGCCACCAATTCCGAGGTGGAGAGTGCCATGAATCACATGTGTCACCGGACAGTTCTTCGTGACGCGTGTTTCTCCCCAGAGGCATTGGATGCCTTTAATTCAGGAGATGCACACCTCCGTGCTGCTCAAAATGGTCTAGCCAGAGCCACGGAGCAGTATGTAAAAGACATACGGGTGAGAAAATTTGATAGTTATATATGCCAGTAGCCCCCAAGACTTGAAATAGTTAGAATAACTGATTTAATGATCATTTATTATGCAGGATCTTACAGAAAAGAATAGCCAACTGTCCCAGGAGCTGGAGGAGTGCAAGGCCCAACTTGAGGCCGCACTAGCCGCAGCGGGGGAAGCCAAAGAGACCCCCTCTGGTAATATATGCTTCAAAAGATAAGTAACTTGTGAAGTGCGGCGTGTGTAGAGGTCTGACAATAATATTGCAGATGGCGCCGGGATAGATCCAGAGAAGCAACATCTCATGCGCCGGTTAAAGGCCGGCGAGAATGTGCTTACAAGGGTGAGGAAAGAGAAAAATAATCTCCAAGATGCCAACACCCAGCTGGGTGGTGAACTAAAGGATGTTCGTGCCCAGCTGTCTGACTCCGTTAAGGAGAATCGGCGGCTTCGACGCAACATTTTTAGTAAGTGCTTAAACAAACTTTTTGAAAAAAAAGTTCGGCGAGGAAGTCGACTAATAGAGTTATATTTGTGGGTATGCTCACAGGCCGTCCTGCAGAGGAAATGCCCGGTTCTACGGGTGACCTTCTTCCCGAGCTCTTACAACTGCACGAACGAGTTCGGCAGGTGATGAAAGGCGTCGCTCAGGCCTTGTGGCCATCTCTCTCCCTGCCCGAAGGCCTTGGAGAGCTTGCAGAGAGGCTTCAGGGAGCGCGGCGGCGCTTTCGATTATGGAAGATATCGGCCTGCCGTCAAGGCACCAGGGAAGCCTGGGCCATGGTGAAGACGCGGTACACGAAGGATGACCCAAACCACATGGCCGAGGTCGGACCTGCGGGGCCCGATGGGAAGGAGATGCCTATGATCTTAGTGTACGGCCAAGTAGAGTTGGCCGCAAAGTATTCCCAGCAGGACTGTAAACTAGACAGCCTATTAGATGGCATTGAAGAGGAATACGATTAGTGGGATTGACTATGTAATTAAAGATGACATGTAACATGCCTTCTAGCCAGATTGTAGATCATTTGTCATAGCGGACCTTTTCGCTTCAACCTCGTGACCCAATAGTCCGGAGTGTGTCCAAATACCCTCACGGTTATGTAAGAACCGGGGCATGCGTGGAGACCAGGCGTAAGGGTCATTAGTGCTTTATCAGACAAGTGCCCAACTAGTTATGTTATATTACATGGTTAGTAAGAAACATCTTCCAGGGAGAATAGTTCCGTTAGGGGTTCCTTTCCCTGGGAGGCATGCCCTAAAGTGCATGTCCGGACCGCGAAAAGAGCAGAAAAACATCTGGGGGCAGATAAATAAATAGGTAAAAAATCGTCTTTTAGTTCACCGACCGAATATTCCCTTAAGAACGCTAGCTTTCGGCTTCACCCAGTCTGAGGTACACATCCGGCTGACCCGGCAGTAACAATCGCAGAGGTGCTCCCTTTACCGCCTAGCTGAACAATCGGGAACATAGGGGTAAGCACAGGAGCCAGGCAACCCAACTTGTCCAAAACTTATGTCATATCGATGCATATAATGGTGAATAAAAGGTACATGCGGAAGTGTGACACATGTGTTGGGCATGAAGTCCGTATAAATAAACTTCTATTAAAGAAGCCCCCAGGTATAATGAGCGCGGATAGCGCGTCAAGTGTTTGCGAACGATGCGCGAACAAGCTTTCAAAGGCTGCAATACAAAAGGAGGGAGAAGGAGAGAAACAGAAGACATGTAGACGGAGGAAGGAGACGAACTCAGAATCCGGCGCTAGGCGTAGAATCTTCGGAGACGGACTGCGTTCCATGGGTTCGGCTCGAGTCGGTTATCCGACGCATCTCGCAGACGGTACGCACCACCGGTCAGGACTTGGTCGATGATAAAGGGACCTTCCCATTTGGGCTTGACTTTGTCCTTTTCCTTGTCCGGCAGGCGTAGAACTAACTCGCCAACGTTGTAAGTTTTGGCCCGTACTTCTCTGCTTTGATATCTTCGAGCTTGTTGTTGATAAAATGCGGAACGGGCTTTTGCCACGTCCCGCTCCTCCTCCAATGCATCCAAACTGTCCTGCCGATCGAGCTCGGCTTCTCTTTCTTCGTACATGCGCACGCGAGGTGAGTCATGAATTATTTCATAGGGCAGAACTGCCTCTGCACCGTATACCATAAAGAATGGTGTAAATCCGGTGGTGCGATTTGGAGTGGTCGGCAGCCCCCAGAGTACGGAGTCGAGCTCCTCTACCCAGTGCGTGTTAGATTCCTTGAGGGACCGCACTAATCTGGGTTTTATGCCGCTCATGATTAGACCATTTGCTCGCTCGACTTGACCGTTAGTTTGAGGGTGATAGACTGAAGCATAGTCGAGCTTGATGCCCATGTTTTTGCACCAGAGTTTGACCTCGTCGGTGTTGGGGAACGTAGCAGAAATTCAAAATTTTCTTACGTGTCACCAAGATATATCTATGGAGAAACCAGCAACGAGGGGAAGGAGAGTGCATCTACATACCCTTGTAGATCTCTAAGCGGAAGCGTTCAAGAGAACAGGGTTGAAGGAGTCGTACTCGTCGTGATCCAAATCACCAGAGATCCTAGTGCCGAACGGACGGCACCTCCGTGTTCAACACACGTACAGCCCGGTGACGTCTCCCACGCCTTGATCCAGCAAGGAGAGAGGGAGAGGTTGAGGAAGACTCCGTCCAGCAGCAGCACAACGGCATGGTGGTGGTGGAGGAGCGTGGCAATCCTGCAGGGCTTCGCCAAGCACCACGGGAGAGGAGAAGGGAGAGAGGTAGGGCTGCCCCAAGGAGAGGTCAAACTCATGTGTTGGCAGTCCTCAAGACCTCAACTATATATAGGGGAGAGGGAGGGGGTGCGCCCCCTCTAGGGTTTCCACCCCAAGGGGTGCGGCTGCCCCCAATCCCATCTAGGGTGGCGGCCAAGGGGGGGGGGGAGAGGGGAAACTTGCCCCCCAAGTTAGGTGGGTGCACCCCCTCCCCCAACCCTAGGCGCCTTGGGCCCTTGTGGGGGGGCGCACCAGCCCACCTGGGGCTGGTCCCCTCCCACACTTGGCCCATGCAGCCCTCCGGGGCCGGTGGCCCCACTTGGTGGACCCCCGGGACCCTCCCGGTGGTCCCGGTACGTTACCGATAAAACCCGAAACTTTTTCGGTGACCAAAACAGGACTTCCCATATATAAATCTTTACCTCCGGACCATTCCGGAACTCCGCGTGACGTCCGGGATCTCATCCGGGACTCCGAACAACATTCGGTAACCACATACAAACTTCCTTTATAACCCTAGCGTCATCGAACCTTAAGTGTGTAGACCCTACGGGTTCGGGAACCATGCAGACATGACCGAGACGTTCTCCGGCCAATAACCAACAGCGGGATCTGGATACCCATGTTGGATCCCACATGTTCCACGATGATCTCATCGGATGAGCCATGATGTCAAGGACTCAATCGATCCCGTATACAATTCCCTTTGTCTAGCGGTATTGTACTTGCCCGAGATTCGATCATCGGTATACTGATACCTTGTTCAATCTCGTTACCGGCAAGTCTCTTTACTCGTTCTGTAACACATCATCCCGTGATCAACCCCTTGATCATATTGTGCACATTATGATGATGTCCTACCGAGTGGGCCCAGAGATACCTCTCCGTTTACACGGAGTGACAAATCCCAGTCTCGATTCTTGCCAACCCAACAGACACTTTCGGAGATACCTGTAGTGCACCTTTATAGCCACCCAGTTACGTTGTGACGTTTGGTACACCCAAAGCATTCCTACGGTATCCGGGAGTTGCACAATCTCATGGTCTAAGGAAATTATACTTGACATTAGAAAAGCTTTAGCATACGAACTACGATCTTTGTGCTAGGCTTAGTATTGGGGTCTTGTCCATCACATCATTCTCCTAATGATGTGATCCCGTTATCAACGACATCCAATGTCCATGGTCAGGAAACCGTAACCATCTATTGACCAACGAGCTAGTCAATTAGAGGCTTACTAGGGACATGGTGTTGTCTATGTATCCACACATGTATCTGAGTTTCCTATCAATACAATTATAGAATGGATAATAAACGATTATCATGAACAAGGAAATATAATAATAACTAATTTATTATTGCCTCTAGGGCATATTTCCAACAGTCTCCCACTTGCACTAGAGTCAATAATCTTGTTCACATCGCCATGTGATTAACACTCACAGGTCACATCGCCATGTGACCAACATCCAAAGAGTTTACTAGTGTCATTAAACTAGTTCACATCATCATGTGATTTAGACTCAATGAGTTATGGGGTTTGATCATGTTTTGCTTGAGAGAGGTTTTAGTCAACGGGTCTGCAACATTCAGATTCGTATGTACTTCGCAAATCTCTAGGTCATATTGTAAATGTTGGTTCCACGCTCTACTTGGAGCTATTCCAAATGGTTGTTCCACTATACGTATCCGGTTTCCTACTCAGAGTCATTCGGATAGGTGTTAAAGCTTGCATTGACGTAACCCTTTACGCCAAACTCTTTATCACCTCCATAATTGAGAAACATGTCCTTATTACTCCAAGGACAATTTTGACCGCTATTTGGTGATCTACTCCTTGATCACCTTTGTACTCTCTTGCCAGATATGTAGCAAGGCACACATCAGGTGCGGTACACAACATAGCATACTGTAGAGCCTACGTCTAAAGCATATGGGACGACCTTCGTCCTTTCTCTCTCTTCTGCCGTGGTCGAGCTTTAAGTCTTAACTTCATACCTTACATCTCAGGCAAGAACTCCTTCTTTGACCGATCCATCTTGAACACCTTCAAGATCATGTCAGGGTATATGCTCATTTGAAAGTATCATTAAGCGTTTTTGATCTACCCCTATAGATCTTGATGCTCAATGTTCAAGTAGCTTAATCCAGGTTTTCACTTGAAAAACACTTTTCAAATAACCCTATATGCTTTCCAGAAACTCTACATCATTTCTGATCAACAATATGTCAACAACATATACACATCAGAAATTCTATAGTGCTCCCACTCACTTCTTTGGAAATACAAGTTTCTCATGAACTTTGCATAAACCCAAAATCTTTGATCATCTCATCAAAGCACACATTCCAACTCCGAGATGCTTACTCCAGTCCTTAGAAGGATCGCTGGAGCCAGCATACCTTTTAGCATCCTTAGGATCGACGAAACTTTTCTGATTGTATCACATACAACCTTTCCTTACGAAGACTGGTAAGGAAACTCGTTTTGACATCCATATGCCAGATTTCATAAATGCAACTAATGCTAACATGAATCCGATGGGCTTAAGCATCGCTACGGATGAGAAAATCTCATCGTAGTCAACTCCTTGAACTTGTGAAAAACTCTTCGCCACAAGTCGAGCTTCATAGACGGTGACATTACCGTCCATGTCCGTCTTCTTCTTAAAGATCCATTTATCTCAATGGCTTGCCGATCATCGGGCAAGTCCACCAAAGTCCATGCTTTGTTCTGATACATGGATCCTATCTCGGATTTCATGGTTTCTAACCATTTGTCGGAATTTGGTCCCACCATCGCTTCTCCATAGCTCGTAGGTTCATTGTTGTCTAGCAACATGACCTTCAAGACAGGATTACTGTACCACTCTGAAGTAGTACGCATCCTTGTCACCCTACGAGGTACGGTAGTGACTTGATCCGAAACTTCATGATCAATATCATAAGCTTCTACTTCAATTGGTGTAGGTGCCACAGGAACAACTTCCTGTGCCCTGCTACACACTGGTTGAAGTAATGGTTCATTAACCTCATCAAGTCTCCACCATCCTCCCACTCAATTTTCGAGACGAAATTTTCCTCGAGAAAGGACCTGATTCAAGAAACAATCCCTTTTGCTTCCGAATCTGAGATAGGAGGTATACCCAACCATTTTGGGTATCCTATGAAGATGCATTTTATCCGCTTTGGGTTCGAGCTTATCAACCTGAAACTTTTTCACATAAGCGTCGCAGCCCCAAACTTTTAAGAAACGACAACTTAGGTTTCTCCAAACCATAGTTCAAATGGTGTCATCTCAATGGAATTACGTGGTGCCCTATTAAAGTGAGTGTTGTTGTCTCTAATGCCTGACCCATGAACGATAGTGGTAATTCGATAAGAGACATCATGGTATGCACCATATCCTATAGGGTGCAACTATGATGTTCGGACACACCATCACACTATGGTGTTCCAGGCGGTATTAATTGTGAAACAATTTCCACAATGTCTTAATTGCGTGCCAAAGCTCGTAACTCAGATACTCATCTCTATGATCATATCATAGACATTTTATCCTCTTGTCACAATGATCTTCACTCTGAAATTACTTGAACCATTCAATAATTCAGACTTGTGTTTCATCAAGTAAATATACTGAACATCTACTCGAATCATCTGTGAAGTAAGAACATAACGATATTCACTGCATGCCTCATCACTCGTTGGACTGCACACATCAAAATGTGTTACTTCCACCAAGTTGCTATCTTGTTCCATCTTACTGAAAACGAGGCTTTTCAGTCATCTTGCCCATGTGGTATGATTTGCATATCTCAATTGATTCAAAATCAAGTGAGTCCAAACGATCCATCTGCATGGAGTTTCTTCATGCGTATACACCAATAGACATGGTTCGCATGTCTCAAACTTTTCAAAAACGAGTGAGTCCAAAGATCCATCAACATGGAGCTTCTTCATGCGTTTTACACCAATATGACTTACATGGCAGTGCCACAAGTAAGTGGTACTATCATTACTATCTTATATCTTTTGGCATGAAAATGTGTATCACTACGATCGAGATTCAATAAACCATTCCTTTTAGGTGCAAGACCATTGAAGGTATTATTCAAATAAACATAGTAACCATTATTCTCTTTAAATGAATAACCATATTGCGACGGACATAATCCAATCATGTCTATGCTCAACGCAAACACCAAATAACAATTATTTAGTTTTAACACCAATCTCGATGGTAGAGGGAGCGCGCGATGCTTGATCACATTAACCTTGGAAACACTTCCAACACATATCGTCAGCTCACCTTTAGCTAGTCTCTGTTTATTCCGTAGCTTTTATTTCGAGTTACGAACACTTAGCAACCAAACCGGTATCTAATACCCTGGTGCTACTAGGAGTACTAGTAAAGTACACATTAACATAATGTATATCCAATATACTTCTATCGACCTTGCCAGCCTTCTTATCTACCAAGTATCTAGGGTAATTCTGCTCCAGTGGCTGTTCCCCTTATTACAGAAGCACTTAGTCTCGGGTTTGGGTTCAACCTTGGGTTTGTTCACTGGAGCAGCATCTGATTTGCCATTTCATGAAGTATCCCTTCTTGCCCTTTTCCTTTTGAAACTAGTGGTTTAACCAACCATCAACAATTGATGCTCCTTCTTGATTTCTACTTTCGCGGTATCAAACATCGTGAATACCTCAAGGATCATCATATCTATCCCTGATATGTTATAGTTCATCACGAAGCTCTAGCAGCTTGGTGGCAATGACTTTTGGAGAAACATCACTATCTCATCTGGAAGATCAACTCCCACTCGATTCAAGTGATTGTTGTACTCAGACAATCTGAGCACAAGCTCAACGATTGAGCTTTTCTCCCTTAGTTTGCAGGCTAAGAAAATCGTCGGAGGTCTTATACCTCTTGACGTGGGCATGAGCCTGAAATCCCAATTTCAGCCCTCGAAACATCTCATATGTTTCACGATCTTTCGAAAACGTCTTTGGTGCCTCAACTCTAAACCGTTTAACTGAACTATCACGTAGTTATCAAAACGTGTATGTCCGATGTTCGCAGCATCCACAAACAAAGTTTGGGGTTCAGCACACTGAGCAGTGCATTAAGGACATAAGCTTTCTACTGTCCGCATAATCGCTACTGTCAACTTTCAACTATATTTTCTCTAGAAACATATCTAAACAGTGGAGCTAAAGCGCGAGCTTACGACATAATTTGCAAAGATCTTTTGACTATGTTAAGGATAATTAAGTTCATCTCATGAACTCCCACTCAGATAGACATCCCTCTAGTCATCTAAGTGATTACATGATCCGAGTCAACTAGGCCGTGTCCGATCATCACGTGAGACGGACTAGTCATCACCGGTGAACATCTTCATGTTGATCGTATCCTCCATACGACTCATGATCGACCTTTCGGTCTCTTGTGTTCCGAGGCCATGTCTGTACATGCTAGGCTCGTCAAGTTAACCTAAGTGTTTCGCGTGTGTAAATCTAGCTTACACCCATTGTATGTGAACGTAAGAATCTATCACACCCAATCATCACGTGGTGCTTCGAAACGACGAACTTTCGCAACGGTGCACAGTTAGGGGGAACACTTTGTTTAAATTTTAACGAGGGATCATCTTATTTACTACCGTCGTTCTAAGCAAATAAGATGAATAAACATGATAAACATCACATGCAATCAAAAAGTGACATGATATGTCCAATATCATTTTGCTCCTTTTGATCTCCATCTTCAGGGCTCCATGATCATCATCGTCACCGGCATGACACCATGATCTCCATCATCATGATCTCCATCATCGTGTCTCCATGAAGTTGTCTCGCCAACTTATTACTTCTACTACTATGGCTACCGGTTAGCAACAAAGTAAAGTAATTACATGGCGTTGTTCAATGACACGCAGGTCATACAATAAATAAAGACAACTCCTATGGCTCCTGCCGGTTGTCATACTCATCGACATGCAAGTTGTGATTCCTATTATAAGAACATGATCAATCTCATACATCACATATCATTCATCACATTCTTCTTGGCCATATCACATCACATAGCATACCCTGCAAAAACAAGTTAGACATCCTCTAATTGTTGTTTGCATGTTTTACGTGGCTGCTATG
Organism: Triticum aestivum; assembly: GCF_018294505.1. NCBI lineage: Eukaryota > Viridiplantae > Streptophyta > Magnoliopsida > Poales > Poaceae > Triticum > Triticum aestivum. Next base: position 722,518,451 of record NC_057801.1, read on the forward strand.
GGTTTCTAGCAAGAACGTTTCTTACCTACGCAAAAACCACAACGTGATATGCCAATTGCTATTTACCCTTCATAAGGACCCTTTTCATCGAATCCGTTCTGACTAAAGTGGGAGAGACTGGCACCCGCTAGCCACCTTACGCACCAAGTGCATGTCAGTCGGTGGAACCTGTCTCACGTAAGTGTACGTGTAAGGTCGGTCCGGGCCGCTTCATCCCACAATGCCGCCGAATCAAGATTGGACTAGTAATGGTAAGCATATTGAACAAAATCAACGCCCACAACTACTTTGTGTTCTACTCGTGCAAAGAATCTACGCAATAGACCTAGCTCATGATGCCACTGTTGGGGAACGTAGCAGAAATTCAAAATTTTCCTACGTGTCACCAAGATCTATCTATGGAGAAAACAGCAACGAGGGGAAGGAGAGTGCATCTACATACCCTTGTAGATCGCTAAGCGGAAGCGTTCAAGAGAATGGGGTTGAAGGAGTCGTACTCATCGTGATCCAAATCATCGGAGATCCTAGTGCCGAACGGACGCACCTCCGCGTTCAACACACGTACAGCCCGATGACGTCTCCCACGCCTTGATCCAGCAAGGAGAGAGGGAGAGGTTGAGGAAGACTCCGTCCAGCAGCAGCACAACGGCGTGGTGGTGGTGGAGGAGCGTGGCAATCCTGTAGGGCTTCGCCAAGCACTGCGGGAGAGGAGAAGGGAGAGAGGTAGGGCTGCGCCAAGGAGAGGTCAAACTCATGTGTTGGCAGCCCTCAAGACCTCAACTATATATAGGGGAGAGGGAGGGGGGTGCGCCCCCTCTAGGGTTTCCACCCCAAGGGGTGCGGCTGCCCCCAATCCCATCTAGGGTGGCGGCCAAGGGGGGGGGAGGGGAAACTTGCCCCCCAAGTTAGGTGGGTGCGCCCCCTCCCCCAACCCTAGGCGCCTTGGGCCCTTGTGGGGGGGGCGCACCAGCCCACCTGGGGCTGGTCCCCTCCCACACTTGGCCCATGCAGCCCTCTGGGGCCGGTGGCCCCACTTGGTGGACCCCCGGGACCCTCCCGGTGGTCCCGGTACGTTACCGATAAAACCCGAAACTTTTCCGGTGACCAAAACAGGACTTCCCATATATAAATCTTTACCTCCGGACCATTCCGGAACTCCTCGTGACGCCCGGGATCTCATCCGGGACTCCGAACAACATTCGGTAACCACATACAAACTTCCTTTATAACCCTAGCGTCATCGAACCTTAAGTGTGTAGACCCTACGGGTTCGGGAACCATGCAGACATGACCGAGACGTTCTCCGGCCAATAACCAACAGCGGGATCTGGATACCCATGTTGGATCCCACATGTTCCACGATGATCTCATCGGATGAACCACGATGTCAAGGACTCAATCGATCCCGTATACAATTCCCTTTGTTTAGCGATATTGTACTTGCCCGAGATTCGATCATCGGTATACCGATACCTTGTTCAATCTCATTACCGGCAAGTCTCTTTACTCGTTCCATAACACATCATCCCGTGATCAACCCCTTGATCATATTGTGCACATTATGATGATGTCCTACCGAGTGGGCCCAGAGATACCTCTCCGTTTACACGGAGTGACAAATCCCAGTCTCCATTCGTGCCAACCCAACAGACACTTTCGGAGATACCTGTAGTGCACCTTTATAGCCACCCAGTTACGTTGTGATGTTTGGTACACCCAAAGCATTCCTATGGTATCTGGGAGTTGCACAATCTCATGGTCTAAGGAAATGATACTTGACATTAGAAAAGCTTTAGCATACGAACTACAATCTTTGTGCTAGGCTTAGTATTGGGGTCTTGTCCATCACATCATTCTCCTAATGATGTGATCCCGTTACCAACGACATCCAGTGTCCATGGTCAGGAAACCGTAACCATCTATTGATCAACGAGCTAGTCAATTAGAGGCTTACTAGGGACATGGTGTTGTCTATGTATCCACACATGTATCTGAGTTTCCTATCAATATAATTATAGCATGGATAATAAACGATTATCATGAACAAGGAAATATAAGAATAACTAATTTATTATTGCCTCTAGGGTATATTTCGAACAGTCGGTCGTAAAGTTCGTGCCGTTATCAGTGATGATGCTATGGGGGACGCCGTAACGGTGTACGACCCCTGATATGAAGTCTATCACCGGTCCGGATTCGGCCGTCTTAACAGGTTTAGCCTCTATCCATTTGGTGAATTTATCCACCATGACCAATAGGTATTTTTGCTTGTGGGTTCCTCCTTTAAGGGGTCCAACCATGTCAAGCCCCCAGACCGCAAAGGGCCAGGTGATGGGTATAGTTGTGAGGGTGGTGGGTGGCATGTGGCTTTGATTAGCAAAGAGCTGGCAACCGACACATCGTTGGACTAAGTCCTGAGCATCTGCCCGGGCCGTCGGCCAATAAAATCATGTACAAAAGGCCTTGCCTACAATGGCCCGGGCTGCGGCGTGGTGCCCGCCGAGTCCGGCATGAATTTCAGCCAGAAGGTTCCACCCTTCATCTTCGGAGATACACCTTTGAAGGACTCCGGTTGTGCTTTTCTTGTAAAGCTCTCCCTCATGGACCTTATAGGCTTTAGATCGCCGCACTATGCAGTGGGCCTCGTTTTGGTCCTCGGGAAGTTCCTACCTGGTTAGGTAGGCTAGGAATGGTTCCGTCCATGGGGCAATGACTGCCATTATTACGTGGGCTGAAGATGTTACTTCGTTGGCAGAACCACCAATTGTGTCAGAATGTTCGCCGTCGGGCAGTGCGGTTGGGTCCGGGTTGTTATTTCCGGATTCTCCCTCCCATAGTACGGATGGCTTGAACAGCCTCTCTAGGAAGATGTTGGGAGGGACAACATCGTGCTTTGTGCCAATGCGCGCCAATACGTCTGCTGCCTGGTTGTTATCCCGGGCTATATGGTGAAATTCGAGCCCTTCAAACCGAGCTGACATTTTTAGGACGGCGTTGCGATAAGCTGCCATTTTCGGATCCTTGGCATCGAAGTCTCCATTTATTTGGGATATCGCGAGGTTCGAATCCCCGCGCGCCTCTAGGTGTTGAATGCCCATGGAGACTGCCATCCGGAGGCCGTGTAGAAGGGCCTCGTATTTGGCTGCGTTGTTGGAGTCCGTATACATTATTTGGAGTATGTATTGAACCGTATCTCCGGTTGGGGATGTCAAAATGACGCCAGCCCCCAGTCCGGCCAACATTTTGGAGCCGTCTAAGTGCATTATCCAGTTGGAATATGCGCCGTACTCTTTAGGGAGTTCGGCTTCAATCCATTCGGCGACGAAGTCGGCCAAAACTTGCGACTTAATAGCTCGCCGTGGCTTATAGGTTATGTCGAACGAGAGGAGCTCAATGGCCCATTTGGCAATCCCGCCCGTCGCATCGCGGTTGTTTATAATGTCGTTAATAGGTACTTCAGAGGCTACTGTTATCGAACACTCTTGAAAGTAGTGTCACAGCTTCCGGGATGCCATGAACATCACATACGCTATCTTTTCATAATGCAGGTACCGTGACTTGCATGGAGTTAGGACAGTGGACACGTAGTAAACTGGTTTTTGAAGGGGGAACTTGTGTCCGTCCGTTTCTCGTTCGACAACGAGCACTGCGCTCACAACTTGATGAGTTGTCGCGATATATAATAGCATTGGTTCGCCCATGTTGGGCGCGGCCAGGACCGGGTTTGTTGCCAATATGGCTTTTATTTCTTCGAGTCCGACCATGGTGGCATCCGTCCACTCGAAGTGTTCAGTGCATCGGAGGAGGCGATAAAGAGGTAATGCCTTTTATCCTAAACAGGAGATAAAGCGGCTTAGAGCCGCCACACATCCCGTCAATTTTTGTATTTGTTTGAGGTCCTTTGGGATATCCAATTGTGACAGAGCTCAGATCTTGGCTGGGTTTGCTTCAATTCCTCTACCGGATACAATGAAGCCCAAGAGCTTTCCGGCTGGTACGCTGAAAACACATTTTTCTGGGTTAAGCTTAATGTCATATGTTCGGAGATTATCGAACGTGATCCTCAAATCGTCTACTAGAGTTTCGACGTGCTTGGTTTTGACGACCACATCGTCTACGTATGCCTCCACTGTTTTGCCGATCTGGTTTGCCAGACAAGTCTGAATCATGCGCTGATATGTCGCGCCGACGTTTTTTAGCCCAAAGGGCATTGTGTTGAAGCAGAATGGGCCGTATGGGGTGATGAATGCCGTTGCGTCCTGGTCGGGCTCTACCATCTTAACTTGGTGGTAGCCGGAGTATGCGTCGAGGAAACATAATGAATCGTGTCCTGTGGTAGCGTCGATAATTTGATCGATGCGGGGGAGTGGGAAGGGATCCTTTGGGCAAGCCTTGTTGAGGTCCTTAAAATCGACGCATAGGCGCCAGGATTTGTCCTTCTTTGGTACCATCACCAGGTTTTCTAGCCAGTCCGGATGTTTTATATCTCTGATGAATCCGACCTCCAATAATTTGGCTAGCTCCTCTCCCATGGCCTATCTCTTGGGTTCAGAGAAATGCCGAAGAGCCTGTTTGACTGGCTTGAATCCTTTTAGGATGTTTAGGGTGTGCTCGGCTAGCCGGCGTGGGACTGGGGTTGTATTCAGGGCCGGATTGTCCCAAAAATTGATTTCAGTTTTCCAGGCGCTTTCCATCTCACAGTACTTTCGTACTATGGATGCCAAGTCAGTGAAGCGTGTAATTTCACGACGACTTACGGCATTGAGGATTCCCTTGTCCGTGCAATTGTTGTGAAAGAATGTAATCGCGTCCTCCTCACGGCAGTCCTTTATTCTGTTCATAACCAGGAGGAATCTGGCCCAGTAATGGTGTACTGTTTCTGCGGGCTCTTGCCGAATTTGGGATAGATCACTTATGTTTGGGTAGGCGGGTGGAATTAAATCTGGAACCCCGTCCAATCTCAGGCTCAGGGGCCAAGAAGTTTCCGAACTCGGAAGCTTGGGTTCTTGGATGTTGTCCAATGCACCTAGCCCGCTGCCTGACTTTAGGTTCAGGGCTTGAGTTACGTCCTCCCCTCCGCGGGAATCCGGCATGGAGGGATCGGGAATCGCGACATAGCTAGTCCTTAAAATCGAGGAAGGGTCGCCGTATTGCTCCTCAACCACGGCAACGTGGTAGGTAACCTGGGGAGAATTGATCTCTCTCAGATCGGTTTTAGGCCCAATCTGATCATAGTCTGTAGCGACTCCCAGGGCGGCGATGCGATCCAAGAGCTCGTTTATGGAAGAGAGCTCCATCGGATCTAACTGCTCAGCGAGTTCCGAGCTAACGTGAAGATTGCTTTTGATGACCTGAGAAGTCATCATCGGCACGGTGGCCGGACAGGCGGTCATAAGGAAACCGCCTAGCCGGAGAGTTTGGCCGATGGCCAAAGCTCCTTTAGCAACAGTGCCGTCTTTAAAGACGGGATGAGGCATCCTTCCTGATGGCGACGGCACAGAGGAACTCTCAATGAAAGCACCAATGTCGGTGTCAAAACCGGCGGATCTCGGGTAGGGGGTCCCGAACTGTGCGTTTAGGCGGATGGTAACAGGAGACAAGGGACATGATGTTTTTACCCAGGTTCGGGCCCTCTCGATGGAGGTAAAACCCTACCCCTGCTTGATTAATATTGATGATATGGGTAGTACAAGAGTAGATCTACCACGAGATCAGAGAGGCTAAACCCTAGAAGCTAGCCTATGGTATGATTGTTGTTCGTCCTACGGACTAAAACCCTCCGGTTTATATAGGCATCCAAGAGGGTTAGGGTTACACAAAGCCGGTTACAATGGTAGGAGATCTACATATCCGTATCGCCAAGCTTGCCTTCCACACCAAGGAAAGTCCCATCCGGACACGGGACAAAGTCTTCAATCTTGTATCTTCATAGTCCAGGAGTCCGGCCAAAGGTGATAGTTCAGCTATCCGGACACCCCCTAATCCGGGACTCCCTCAGCTGGCAGCACAGTGTAGACCTCGAAGGATCAACAACCTTCATTTTGTTTACATTAGACAAGGTTAAAGCAATGGTACAGAAAAATGTTAAGCAAATTATCAGATCAGAGTACTGTGCACCAGAATGCTAGCAAATTGGCCTATATTTATATGTTCACTTCTCTTTATAATTCACTAATGCAAAGGTGCAAATCTTCATCCTTCTTTAATCACGACACAGATAAACAAGTTTTATCCAAAAAAGGTGTCTAAACAATTCAATCACTGACCCCTGACATGGATCAGGCGCATGTAGAAAACTGAGGGAACAAGGCCATGTGAGTTCACCTAATCGAGCCTTGGTCCTGAAGTTAAAGGTCAACTACTGTTGCGGCAAGTTGCACACGAGGATGCCTTGGACGAGGGCGACAGGGTCGGTTGAGGACCACAGCGGCAGAGGCGACTGTGCCTGCAGCGGCGGAGGCCCCGCCTTCATCTGACCCTGTCGAGGGCGGCAGATCTGTCGAGGTACACGACGGCGGCGGCTGCTGCGTGGGGGGGGGAGGGGCTGTGGCCGGCGTGTAGCTTGGGTGGATGCTCCTAGAGGAGCTTGGCCTTGGTGCGGCGGATCTCGGCGTTGAGCATGCGTCGGCGATGGTGGGAGAGGCGGCCGCCCGAGAAAATCAATGAGAAGGGGTCAGAGGTCGTGGCCATGCGAGGCAAGTCACCAGTAAAACGACTCAGCTGCGGGAGGAGACGGACCTGATTTGGCCGGTGGGGACCACTGCGTGTCCTCGCCATCGAGGATCTGGCTGCCGTCTCGCTCGCACGTCCTGGATCCGCCCGCCACGTCGTGGTCCGAGTGGAGAAGATGGCGAGGTCGGCGGCGGAGCCGAGGGGGCCGGAGACGGAGGCTGGCCGCGCCGGGGACGCCATGAGAAGCTCTGCGATCCACGGGCGAGGAGCGAGGCAATGACGAGCAGGCGCGCGGGTGTGAACGGCGGGAGCAGGTGGTCGTCCACGAAGGCGAGGAGGAGCGGCTTGAGGTGGCAGGGAGGTCGCGGCGGGATCGGCCGCCGTAGGTGGCGACGGCGGTCCAATGGAGGGAGAGGGGAGAGGGGTTAGGGTTTGGGCTGCGGATCATGGGGGGAGGAGTGGTGTGCGGGGGAGAAGGGGAGAGGGGGAGGAGTGGTGTGCGGTGGGTGAGTGGTGGCATTCGACCACTGATAGGTGGGCCCGCGAGGAATTAGGCCCACATGTCAGTGTCCTCAATGACATGTGGTGTAGGTGAGGGGAGCTGCTTTCGGGTGGGTGTGGGTGGGGAGAGGATGAGGGTGTGGGCCATTGGATCTGGCAGTATCCGACGGCCTGTAATGCTTGATCCACGTGACATGCCCATAGACCAATTAGAACGAACTGCAGGCTTATGACCATCTAAAATTGTCGTAATTGATTAACAATAGGCGTTACCAACACAGCACCACAGCGCCCGGCGAAACTCCATTGTAGCGTGAGCTCCAACGCAGCACCACGACGCCCGACGGTAAGTTTCCTTCTCTTTTTATGAGAATGTTTGTTAAGTTTTCACATAATTAGTAGTGCTATTCCTTGAATAACGAAAAATCAATTTTCCATTTTTCGAATGCCCCAAAAGAGGTTTCTTTGTGAAGGACCTACCAAATAATTGTTGCAAAATTGGACCAAATCAATTTTATAAAATACTAGGCCATATTTAGTGCACAATTGACCAAATGGTTGGGTGAAAAAAGTTTTGATCCACCTCTGGTGAAAAAGACAAATTGTCGTCCATTCAGCTGTTAACGGGTCAAATTTGAACTGCAGCTGCCTCGTAGTTTGCTTTTTATTTTTTTCCAAAAATCATTTCTAGGTAAATAAGTATCTATTTAATCATAGAAACACCAAAAAATTCCAAGATTCAACCACTAGCTAGGAACGGACAAGCCCGCCGTTTTGACCGCATTTTGAAACGGGCATAAAAAATTCAAAAAAAAATCAAAAAATTGGAAAACCTTCGCATTGTGTCATTATATGTGACCAAGTTTCCAGGAAAAATAATAAACTTGTAATACAGTAATTATTTTAAAAAAGTGTTCTCAGAAATGAGCTATCATGCGTGAGGATTCATGGCTTTCAAGCCAAATGATCAATCTTATGGCCATATTCATGGCATAGTTTGTTCAAATGATCTCATATTGTGCACGAGGGTGCATCTTGGAATTCCAAACAATGTTTCCTAAGGAAGTTTTCATTTTCTTTGCACGGAAAATTCATTTTTCATTTTCCGAGTGCCCAAAAGGAGGTTTTTTTTGTGAAGGAACTACCAAACAATTGTTGCAAAATTGGACCAAATCAATTTTATAAAATACTAGGCCATATTTAATGCACAATTCACCAAATGGTTGGGTGAAAAAAGTTTTGATCCACCTCTAGTGAAAAAGACAAATTCCCGTCGAGTTAGTTGGAAACAGGTCAAATTTGAACTGTAGATGCCTCATAGTTTGCTCTTTATTTTTTCCAAAAATCATTTCTAGGTAAATAAGTATCTATTTAATCAGAGAAACACCAAAAAAATTCCAAGATTCAACCACTAGCTAGGAACGGTCAAGCCCGCCGTTTTGACCGCATTTTGAAACGGGCATAAAATATTCAAAAAAATCAAAAAATTGGAAAACCTTCGCATTGTGTCATTATATGTGACCAAGTTTCCAGAAAAAATAATAAACTTGTAATACAGTAATTATTTTAAAAAAATGTTCTCAGAAATGAGCTATCATGCGTGAAGATTCATGGCTTTCAAGCCAAATGATCAATCTTATGGCCACATTCATGGCATAGTTTGTTCAAATGATCTCATATTGTGCACGAGGGTGCATCTTGGAATTCCAGACAATGTTTCCTAAGGAAGTTTTCATTTTCTTTGCACGGAAAATTCATTTTTCATTTTCCGAGTGCCCGAAAGGAGGTTTTTTTGTGAAGGAACTACCAAATAATTGTTGCAAAATTGGACCTAATCAATTTTATAAAATACTAGGCCATATATAATGCACAATTGACAAAATGGTTGGGTGTCAAAAATTTTGATCCACCTCTGGTGAAAAAGACAAATTCCCGTCAATTCAGTTGGAAGCGAGTCAAATTTGAACTGCAGCTGCCTCATAGTTTGCTCTTTATTTTTTCCAAAAATCATTTCTAGGTAAATAAGTATCTATTTAATCAGAAATACATGGTTTGATGGCGAGACATCGAGGTTTGGACGGTGGCCGAGGGCCCCAACTCTAGAGCGCGTAAGCTCGCATGCCCGCCGCATGGTCACCGCATGACCGTGGAGTTTCCATGTGTTCTGGGCGGCCTAGGCATGTCTAGTGGGTTGGGCACTCCCCAGGTAAGTGCTAGGAAGAAAATCACAGCATAAGATTCTCACGAGGAGACCGATCGATGCCCAAACATGAATAAGCAGCCAAGTGTTTGATTTGCGGTACGGGAAATGCACATGGCTAATGGACGTGAGTTTTGGCTGAGGATGATCAGTTACTAAGAAGACCGTCTTCACAAATTTTCACCTCAAAAGGAGGAGCCTAGGTGGTACTTGCTTTACAAAGTACCACACTAGACATAAATACGAATGTTGAAGCTGGGCTCAAAATAATGAATGGATTGAGCTGTCATTTGGTGGAGGATGGTTATTTGGGCATAGGAAAGCACTATAGAAAATGGATACCATTTGGACATGCCAAAGTGGTACTTCCTTCATAAAGTGCTGCTCTGAACAGAATAGGAAAATGAATATTTTTGAATTATTTTTGAACTAGGCAAGGAATGTTTTTGACATATTTGATGAAGATATGATCCAAAACATTTATGAGAATTTTTTGGGAATTTTTGGAATAAAAAAATATAGGTTGCTTCACAACCTAGGGCAAAAACTGCCACATGGACATGACACATAGGCAAAACTGATGAGATGGCGCCAATCATCACAACCCACCACAATCTACAAGGCTATGACCATCTATATTGGTCATTAACAACTAGAAATAAGGCAGCGGACTAGCACTGTTTGCTTTGTGACCATTTCGTGTAAGGAAATTACGACCTTTCTGACCAAAATGGTTGCAATGGTTTAGGGTTTGGAGCCCCCCGAACTGCTTTTGACCAATTGGTCTCAAATGGTCATAAATCCAGGACCAATTCTTCCAGGGTCGCTGACAGAAGGTCACTAGTTGACATATTTCTTGTAGTGATTGCGGCCACAAATTCTACACATAGAGTTCAATAAAGACCAAGTAATTGTGATAGTTTGAGAAGTAACATATTTAAGATGATAAACACCCTGTTCGTGGAGCGAGGTGGGACTAAACTTGTGGACTGAACTTAGCAGTAGCGAGGTTTATCAAAAGGGGCTACTGCTAACATCAATAGCAATAGCGCGGTATGGAATAAGGCGCTACTGCTATAACTAGCTTAGCGGTGAGGTCATGGCAATTATAGCAGTAGCACTGTTTACAACAGACGCGCTACTGCTATTTTTCTTTCAGCAACGCATTTTGATGGCACGCGCTGCTGCTAAATAGCAGTAGCGCTGTATGTTAAAGAGCGTTGCTGGTAAGATTTTGTCTATAAGGTTTTTCCTATTAGTGACTGCCGCCCTCTGAGGACCATTTCAGGCTTTCCTATTACAACAGAGACTACTTCCTAGCGACAGGCTCCAGTATCGCTAGTGATGATTCAACTATGGTGCTCTGCTTCAACAGGCATGGCATGCTTGGCATGGCGGAGACGGGGACGACCAGTGGATGTTGCTGATGTACAACGATGATGCTGTTACAAAAACACCCGTAATGTTTTCACGGCACTTCTACCACATTAACGGCGATGGTGTCATGGTGCTGCAAATCGGACCAAATCAACCACCACGGCTGGAGGTGGTTGCCAAGCTGATTATGCATGTCTCGCCAATTTCGCAAGATATGCAGCTCATCAAGAATTGTGGTGAGCTGATGTTGTTTCACCGTCTTATTGTACCGTTGACGTCATGGAATAAATCATATTATCGATACAACATGTATCAAGTGAACTTGGATACCGGAACACTATTCCGGGTCAAGAGATTCAGCGGTGGCGCATCGCGGGCGATGTTCTTAGGCCTGTGCTCTTTCTCGGTGTCTTTAGAGGCTTTTCCCTCTGGCTCCATTAGTTCCGACACCATCTACCCAAGCTTTGACTTCGACAAGAGATGGCGGTTAAAAGTTAAAGCATATCATCTACCGTCTGGATGCATCAAACGACCATGTAGCTCGGTGGTGCTGCGGCCGCATACTCTTGTTGACTATATAGCTTTGTCGAATACACGTGGATGAGTACTTCACCCCCATTTCCTTTGATAATTTAGCATGCATGGTTATGCAAAATGCACTCTTTGTCCCATTGGAGCTAGGATTTGAGTCCATGTATCTAGCTAGAGTTATATTCGGATGACTGGTCCGAACACAGATTGATTAATTTGCATATCGAGTCAGCCACATATTTGTAAGCAGCTAGCTAGTCTAACGCGAAGAGGAGTTTAGCCAGGAAATTAAAGGCAAGGGATTAGCATGTAGATTATCTCTTTACTGGCGATCAACACATTGTTGCATGCTGTGCTAAAGAAATCAGTGTACCCGTGACTCGACTTCAATTGGAGAATAAGCAACAAGGTGCTTGTGCAATTTTAGTTTCCCCACCTGGGCTGCGATGTAATCCAAGATGGAGATATTGACTTCACTCGAGTGAATACAGTTCCGCACCGCTCTTTGAGTTAGTTTTCCATTTGAATTCCAGGTTATTTTCAAATTTAGATAGTTTTTAAGCCTATGAACCCAGGTAGGCCTAATCTTTGTATAGCTGAATCTGTACATTTACGAGGCCTACCTCTGAGGCAGACATCAGTTAGTCAGTTTGTGCTGTAAACAAGCAAGCCAGTGCTAATATAGGACCAAAACTCCAATTCTATGCACACGTGTGTTTATAATTTTTTTGGGAAAACCTTTGGATCCGTTCATGAATTGTCAAGTTAGTACAGAGAACACCGGAAGTAATCGAAATTGCATCCAAGTCTATAGAGCACCTAGCGACGACTATAAGCACTAGAGCAAGCCGAAGGCACGTCACCTTCATCACCCCTCCCTCACTCCAGCGGAGAAGATCTTGTTGTGGTAGACAGTTGTGAAATATTCATGCTAAGGACTCATGGGACCAGTGCATCAGCAGTGGTGGTGCTAGAAATGTAGTCTTGTGTAGTCAAAGATATGAATTTATACAAATTTGTTCCAATATTTCTGCACCTATATGCTAGTTTCATCAAAAAGCTTGGACTCAAATGAAATTATCCTATTTTTAAAGTAGGCCATAGAAAAAATCTTGTGGTTTCTCTTACTACAAACCAAACATGCTACATGATAAAATTTCCTATATAATAGTAGAATCCTACAAAATTCGACTGAAGCGAGGAAGCAAACGGCCCTATTATCTTCTTCGACCATGCTCATGCCAGCTCTCCAATTGGGGGGCGAAGCGAGCACGCACATCACGGATTATGACTGCTTTCATCCGATCTGATTTGCTCCCGCCTGGAACGAGGGACTGGTCTGATCTGGACGATGGGCCGTCCGGGCTGATCGGCGAGCGCGTCCTCGCGTATGACATCACCGACTATCTTCGCTTCCGTGCCGCGTGCCGCGCGTGGCGGCGGTGCTGCACAGAATCGCGCACCCACGGCGGGCTCCACCACCGGTCCATCACTGGCGGTGGGTCCTGCTCCGCGAACCACTCGCTGCTCCCAACCGCCGTTGCTTACTGAACTCCTCCACGGGCGAGTTCATCCAACTGGACCTACCGGAGCTCCTTGACTATGAGCTGCTCGCCGTCACCCCCGAGGGCCTCCTCCTCCTGCTCCACGACCACAACCACGTCTGCCTGCTCAACCCGCTCACACGTCACCTCACGGAGCTACCGCCGCTCACCACGCTGCTTCCCTCTAAGGACCACGCCATGCTTTCCTTTTTCAACATAGGCAACTTCATAGCAACGGGCTCCGGCATTGTTAGGGACCTCTTGTGATCTCACTAATAGCACGGAATTACTCTTGGATACAAGGATTTGGATAGCTACTGTAGATTACATGAACAAGCAAGAACAAGGGGATTGAGAGGAGAGCCAGAGGTGGGAGAGGAAGCTGCCGTGCCGTTTCAGCCGTGATCCAACCGGATGAGCTGCTCGATCCACCCTTTCCAGTATTTGTAGTCGCTGGCTCCATGGCCTGGATGCTAGGCCTGAACCTCGCATGTCGGCCCAAGGCCCACCCGTGGAGGGTTGCTAACACCCCTTCCTCCTTGAAACTCGGCTTGACCCCAAGCCGAAGCTCAGGAGAAGACTTCAAGGCTGACTTTGCCGGGATCCCACGGAGCTTGAAGTTCCTTGATCTTGCTAGGATCGCCGTGATAGTCTTCATGATAGTAGCCAAGATGGGTGTCGACTCGATCAAAGTAGCAAGCTTGCTTGCCTAGGTTGCCGAAGTAGTCATCATGGCTGACAGGAACCAAGTTGAGGATGACGTTGAGGTAGTAGTTGTGGTCGACGAACGTGGCGACGACCGTGAAGATCCTCCCTCCTTGAAAACAGTGTGTCCACAGTGAATCCAGAGCTCCACCCCGTCTATGGGCCATGCTACCAACCATATCCGAGATGTACACGCCGGCAACATTGATAAGCATTGGTGCGGTTCCAAAAAATGCAGACAAGTAGTCCACCATCTCTCAAAGGTAGTCCAAATTAATGCCATGCATACTGACCATGCTATCATTGGCACGCCCGGCACCCAGCCGGTGAACCTTGTGATAAACGAATACCGTGCACTGGACTTCTTGATCAGTCCATGTGAACTAGCTTGGCAAACTTGGAGCACCCAGCAATGAGCATAGAGATAATACTTTCCATTCGAACAAGGAGGAATCAACAGGTTATTAACATTTCCAAAGCACCAGTGCCCTTGTAAGATGGCCATAACATTGAAAGAAAATTGCAGTCTAAAGCCACCCTGGTCCCAATGTTCCTTCTGTTCTGTGATGCTATTCCCAAACTTCAGCAAATCAGATAGAAGTGAGCTTAGGAAGCCCCAACAGTGGTCCTCACAGTTTATGCACATAATGAAAGCCGCCAAGATTTTATCAAACCACGAACTTGTTGCTCTCCCCTTCCTTGCCACCAACCGGTGCATACGAAGAGAGTTAATGGCACAATTTCCATAATATTGCAGCTCCATTTGCCGCTTCCGTAAAAGTGCCCCGGCCAACGACCCAATGGAATGTGTTTGCACATACACTTGGTTTCCCATTTCACCAAAGTTTACACCGTAAGAGCTCCACCTGGTAATGTCATCATGCAAGTGAAACTCAAACACAAATATGATCTTGCTGCGTAGGGCAACTTCTATGCCATGCACAACGAACTCCTTCGCATGTACAGCAAGCTCCAGCTCTGTTAGACTTTGTAACGTAGTCCAGCTGTGTAACCTGTATATTGTGTATCATTATATATACATGAGATAGGCCACCCCTAGAGGGTTGAGCCAGTTCCCACAAATCCTACGTCTAATATGGTATCAGCCTAAACCTAGGACCTAACCCACCTCCACCACAGCCGCCGCCGCCGCCATGCCCTAGACCTTCGGACCGCCGACGCCGCCGCTGCCATGTCCGCTTCCGCATCTAGCTCCGCCAGCTCCGGGACGATCCCCGCATTGCTGGCTGCTCTCCTAAACCTACCCGCTCGCGCCGGTGCCTCGTCGACGCAGCACTTCTTCGGCACCACGGTGGTGGGTTCGCTCTTCTCCGCCCCGATCCCGCCGTCTCCTGCACCGACAACCGCGGCGCCCTACTCCGCCACGATGATGGCGCCATCGGCGCCCTACTCCGCCACGATGATGGCGCCATCGGCGTCTACTGCCGCCTCGTCCGCAGCCTCGTCCCCGACACTCGCCCTCATGGCGGCGGCCTCGGGAGGCTCCGACGATCCACGTGTGGGTGGACCACCTGCAATCCCGGCGGTTCCTGTGGTAGCTGCTACCGACGCCGCTGTGATCCCCGGGCCGTTCCACTTCGACAATCTCATCACGATTCGTCTCACGCCGGACAACTATTTGTTTTGGCGTGCCAAGGTTCTACCGCTGCTCCGCAGCTGCTCCCTCCTTGGATATGTCGATGGATCCCTGCCGTGTCCGCCGCAGGTCATTGACACCGTCCATGGCCCGACCATCAACCCGGCGCACCGTCTGTGGGTACAACAGGACCAAGCGATCCTCTCCGCCATCCAGGGTTCCCTTGGAGACGGGGTCGCTGGCCTTTGCCTCTTTGCTGCCTCCTCCTTGGATGCGTGGACGACTCTGGAACATGTGTTTGCCCAGACCTCCACCGCCCACTCGATGGCTCTTCGCAGCAAGCTTGATGATGTCAAGAAACTGGATTCCTCGGCCACAACATACTTCAACAAACTCAAGGTCTTGGCGGATACACTGACCTCTATCGGTCGACCATTGAGTGATGAGGAGTTCGCCGGCTATGTTATTAAGGGTCTTGATGCAGATTACGACAATCTCGCCGAGGCCGTCCACAACGCCAAGCCGCCACTTCCGCCGCATGAGCTCTTCTCCCGGCTGCTCTTCACCGAGAAACGCATTGAAGCTCGTCGCGCCACCAACACCATTGCCGATCAGCCCGCGGCGTTCTGGGCCTCGCAAGGCCAGCGCCCCCCTGCGTCCACACCGCCTGCCCGCGTCACCACCCCGACAGCGCCACCATCGGGCGGAGGCCCGGTACGCTTTCAACTATGTGGGCGTGAGAGGCATGTTGCCTCCAAGTGCCACAAGAGGTTTCAGCGGAGCTTCCTGGGCATTGGTATTGATGGCAAAGGTAATGAGCGACAGTTTTCCATGGCGGATTTCGGCCCTCCTGCTGCTCAAGTTGCCGCCAAGAGCAAGGATACACGCGTCGACCCTGGCTATACACCATCATATTCGATTGATCCTGCATGGTACATGGACACTGGCACCACGAATCATATGACGAACGAGCTCACCAAGCTGTCCACCTCTCAGCCATACTACGGTCACGACAAGGTTCACACCGCCAATGGTGTAGGTATGCCCATCTCTCACGTTGGTCAAGCATCTCTCTTAACTAGTCATCCATCTAGGCAGCTTCATCTTCGTAATATTTTACGGGTCCCCTCGGTGACTCTTAATCTGTTATCTGTTCCCAAACTCACTCTTGATAACAATGTTCTATGTGAATTTCACCCGTTTGATCTTTTTGTTAAGGACCGAGCCACCCGGGAAATTCTGCTTAGTGGTCATCTCAGCCATGGCTTATACCGCTTGGAGGATCCATCCGCCCCGCGCGTCTTCAGTGGTGTTCGTGTGTCGCCGTCCCAGTGGCACTCTCGCTTTGGTCACCCTGCCACTCCCATAGTTCGTCATATACTTCACCATCATGAGCTGCCTATTGAGTCTAGTAATAAGGAGATGTCCGTGTGTGATGCCTGTCAACAAGGCAAAAGTCATCAGTTACCATTTGTTTCCTCTACTCGTCAAGTAACGTGTCCTCTTGAACTTGTGTTCTCTGATGTGTGGGGTCCCGCTCAAACTTCTGTGAGTGGTCACAACTATTATGTTAGTTTTATTGATGCCTATAGTCGCTTTACCTGGCTTTATCTTCTTAAGCGCAAATCTAATGTGTTTGATATATTCATTCAGTTTCAAGTGCATGTAGAACGTCTTCTCAAGCATAAGATTATTCATGTTTAGTCTGATTGGGGGGGGGGGGGCGAATATCGCAACCTCAATTCTTTCTTTAATAAGCTTGGGATCTCTCATCGTTTATCATGTCCTCATACACATCAGCAGAACGGCGCGGTTGAGCGCAAGCATCGACATATAGTTGAGACCGGACTCACACTCCTGGCTCATGCATCTGTCCCTTTTCGTTTTTGGAGTTATGCTTTTACTACAGCATGTTTTCTTATTAATCGGCTACCTACGCGTGTCATTAATATGAAAACTCCTATTGAGCTCCTTTTACATGAAATTCCTGATTATACCTTCTTTAAGGTCTTCGGGTGCGCTTGTTGGCTCCATCTTCGTCCATATAATTCTAGAAAGCTTGAATTTCGGTCTATGAAATGTGTGTTTCTAGGTTATAGCTCTCTCCATAAAGGCTATAAGTGCCTCCATGTGCCAACAAATCGTGTCTATATATCTCGTGATGTTGTCTTTGATGAGAACGTCTTTCCCTTTTCCTCCATGCCTGTAACGCCCCAGATATACTTTCCATATTTGTATCCAACTCTTGCCGTCCCCGGCGCTAAGTTATATTTATTTCTCGGGTTCGGGTCTTTGTCTCCGTGTGTTGTTTTTCTTTTTCGTGCATCCCTTATCATGTCATCACGTGCATTGCATTTGCATACATGTTCATCTCATGCATTCGAGCATTTTCCCCGTTGTCCGTTTTGCAATCCGGCGTTCCGTTCTCCTCCGGTGGTCATTTCTACCTTTCTTTATTGTGTGGGGATTAAACATTTCCGGATTGGACCGAGACTTGCCAAGCGGCCTTGGTTTACTACTGGTAGACCGCCTGTCAAGTTTCGGGTCATTTGGACTCCGTTTGATACTCCAACGGTTAACCGAGGGACCGAAAAGGCACCGTGTGTGTTTCAGCCCAACACCCCCCAAATTTGGCCCAAAACCCACCAAACTCTGCTCCATGTCCTAGAGCGTTCGATCACGATCGTGTGGGCGAAAACCGCACCTCATTTGGACTCTCCTAGCTCCCTCTATGCCTATATATACACCCCTCCGTTTTCGGATCTCTCCCCCTCTCCCCGAAACCCTAAAAAAAAACAGATCTCCCCGCGCCGACGGACGTGTCCGGCCCGCGCCGGACAGCGTCCGCTCCACCCCGCCCCCACTCAGCCGCCGCCACGTGGCCCGGGGGACCGCTTCGCCGCCGCCGGCCCGCCAGGCCCGCGGGAAGCCCCCGCGGCCCAGCCGCCTCGCCCCGCCGCCTGGTGCCTCCCGCCGCCAGCGCCGCCTCCCTCCTCGTCTCCGGCGCCCGGCGCCGCCGTGGGCCGCCGCCCCGCCACCGCTCGCCGCCCCCTCCGCCGGCCTCCTCGCCGCCCGCGGCCGCCACCACCGACGCCCGGCCGCCGCCGTGCCCCTCCGCCGCCTCCTCGCCGCCTCCTCGTCGCCGGCAGCCGCCACGGCCACGGCCCTCTCGCCGGCGAGCTACAGGAGCTCCGGCGTGAACAGTGCCGCCGCCGCCTCGGGATCCGTGCGCCAGATCTGGATCTGGGCTAGGTTGACCTCTCCCCCGAAACCCTAACTCCCAGATTTTTTATGCTATCTTTGACTGCTTGTATCTCCGCAACCGTAGATCCGTTTTAGGCGTATGATATATCAAAATCTTCGTGTCGACATGTACATCATTTCATTCCATTGCATCGTTTGCATTTGAGGTCATCTTGATACCCAAAATGCTGTTAGAAGGAGGCTTCGTGAGTTAAATTGCAGAACCGTTAGTTCATCATGCACTTTTGTCATTTTTGCTATGTTTAATCCGTGCATGATATGCCTGTGCCCCTTTGGGATGTATTGTGAAGCATTTTGTCTTCTTTCCAGAGGTGCCACCCATGCATTTTTAGGATGTGTGTGTTGTCTTGTGCAAGCTTGCGAAGAGAGGTACCTGAGATTGCAGATTTCAGGGACTTAGTGATTTTCGCTAAGTCTGGGATATTTTAGTTCGTGATGCTATATGTCCAGCTTGTTTCCTAGTGATCCGTGCCTCTTTTGAGGATGATCAGTAAGGGAGTTTTGATATTTATGTCATGCTATATCCATCCATGTCTTTGTTGGCATTTGTGGAGTGCTCTAGGTTGACTCAATCGAGCTCAACTTTTGCTTCGTTGTTAATCTGGGCAGATCGTCAACTTGTTTGCGATTTCGCCGATGCTACCGTTAGTGTTCCATGCATGCTATGCCTTCGTTCTTGCCATGAGTAGCTAGCACTTTGTGCCTTCTTGCTGGTGATATGCTTTCCTTGCCATGACTTGCACCGTAGTGAGTGCATCGAGCTCGTTTACATGCCTTCGTGAGTTAAATTTCAGCATGTCTCAGTTTTCACTAAGTCTGAAAACTGATTGTGTTCGAGCGATGTTCGTGAGCTCGGTAGAGTATTTTGTGAACCCTTTTGGCCCCAGGTCACTTTGGGTGTTTTATTAAGCTTGATGAGTAGCTCCATGCCATGTTCTTACTTGTCATGTTCAGGTTTTCTATCATGTGGTTTTGCTGCTCCGAAGAGAGCTTCGTGATCTGAAATTTCAGACTAGTGTTAATTTCACTAAGTCTGAAATCTGTTTTGCATTTGCGTTTTAGCCATGCTTGTTTGAACCTCTTAATGGATGAATTTGCCTATGGCTCAGTGCTAGTGTTTTGTCAACCATCTTGTGTACATCACTGCCATGTATTTTTTTTTCATGTTTGGTGGCTGTAGCATGTTCTTTTCGTTGCATTTAGATGCCTACTTGCTGTAAATCGCAGACCGGTGTCATATCTTAAAACGCTTGCCATTTCTAAACCGTAGCTCCGATTCCTATGATCTTTATATCGTTTTCAAGCGATTTCATCCCCTCTATCCAGTGGCACACTTGGTTTTCCAAGTTGATGCCAGGTTCATGCTTTTCCTGTCATATCTTGCATTTTACATCCCGCATCGCATCCCGCATAGCATATCGTCATTTCATCATATTGCTTGGTCTTGCCCGTGGTTGATTGTATCCTTGTTGCTTGTTTGTCTTGTTGGGTAGAGCCGGGAGACGAGTTCGCTACCGAGGAGCCCGTTGGGTTTGCTTGTGAGGATCCAGTCAACTCTGACAACTGTGCAGGCAAGATGATCATACCCTCGAAATCACTACTATCTTTGCTATGCTAGTTTGCTCGCTCTTTTGCTTTGCCACTGCTACGATGCCTACCTTTTGCTTGTCAGCCTCCCAATTGCCATGTTGAACCTCTAACCCACCATTGTCCTAGCAAACCATTGATTGGCTATGTTACCGCTTTGCTCAGCCCTTCTTATAGCGTTGTTAGTTGCAGGTGAAGATTGGAGCCGTTCCTTGTTGGAACATTTATATTCTTATTGGGATATCATTATATTGCTATGTTATCTTAATGCATCTATATACTTGGTAAAGGGTGGAAGGCTCGGCCTCTCGCCTGGTGTTTTGTTCCACTCTTGCCGCCCTAGTTTCCGTCATATCGGTGTTATGTTCCCGGATTGTGCGTCCCTTACGCGGTTGGGCTATAATGGGAACCCCTTGATAGTTCGCCTTGATTAAAGCTTTTCCAGCAATGCCCAACATTGGTTTTACCATTTGCCACCTAGCCTCTTTTTCCCTTGGGTTTCCGGAGCCCGAAGGTCATCTTTATTTTAGCCCCCCACGGGCCAGTGCTCCTCTGAGTGTTGGTCCGAACTAGAGCCCTGTGCAGCGCCACCTCGGGGAAACTCGAGGTTTGGTTTTAGTTGTACGGATTGCTCATCTGAGTGTGCCCTGAGAAAGAGATATGTGCAGCTCCTATCGGGATTTGTCGGCACATTCGGGCGGTGTTGCTGGACTTGTTTTAACCCGTCGAATCATCTTGTTGTACCAAGATACCGAGTCTGATCGGTGTGTCTTGGGTGGAGGTCTATTCCTTCGTTGACCGTGAGAGCTTGTTATGGGCTAAGTTGGGACCCCCCCTGCAGGGATTGATCTTTCGAAAGCCGTGCCCGCGGTTATGGGCAGATGGGAATTTGTTAACGTCCGGTTGTAGATGACTTGAACTAAACTTAATTAAAATGAATCAACCGTGTGTGTTACCGTGATGGCCCCTTCTCGGCGGAGTCCGGGAAGTGGACACGGTGTTGGAGTTATGCTTGCGCAGGATGTTCTTTTAGCTTCTCGCTCGTGCTTCGCCTTCTCTTCTCGCTCTCTTTTGCGTATAAGTTAGCCACCAAATATGCTAGTCGCTTGCTGCAGCTCCACATATATTCGCCTTATCCATTCCTATGAGCTTAAATAGTTTTGATCGCGTGGGTGTGAGATTGCTGAGTCCCTGTGACTCACAGATACTACAACTCCAGATGCAGGTCCAGGTGATATTGCTCCAGTTGACGATTACGAGCTCAGGTGGGAGTTCGACGAGGACTCTCAGCGATACTACGTGTCCTTTCCAGATGATCAGTAGTGGTGCCTAGTTGGGGTTATCGATTCAGGACCTTGTCGCATGTTGGGGGTCTTTTCTATTTTGGCACCGTAGTCGGGCCATGAGTGATTTGTTTGATGGATGTTATTTATGTACTCTGATGTGACGTGGCGAGTGTAAGCCAACTATGTTATCTTCCCCTTTTAATTATATATTACATGGGATGTTGTAATGATTGCCTGACTTGCGACATTGCTTTCAATGCGGTTATGCCTCTAAGTCGTGCCTCGACACGTGGGAGCTATAGCCGCATCGAGGGCATTATAATGCCGCACCAACCTGCCACACCACCATCTATGCATTCATCTCCTCTTATGCTTGGCCAATTTGAAGATGTTGCATATTCGCCTGTGTTGTTACCTAACCATGGTGCAGGTATTGGACGTGGTGCTCGCTTGGAACTTCTTCCGGATACAACTCCCGTCGCGCATGTTGATCGATCAGTACACATGCATGCACCCGTCGTCGACCTGGCCTCTGGTGCCGTGCCTGCCCATGCAACTGGACCGGCGCTGGTCTCCGACACTGGGCCGGTGTCATCCGAGGACCGTCCCCGCCAGTCGGGTCGCGGCCCATGCCGGATGAAGCGCGGCCCGCCACACCGACGCCCTCTCTGGGGTGGCTCCAGCGGTCTCCGCCTCCGTCCATGCCTACACATGAGGCCTCGCCTCCGTCGTCACCCGCCAGTCCATCCCTGCCGCCCCCTTCGCCTGGGCCAGCCGGGCCTACTGACGCCTCGCCTGAGTCTTTGCCTGGGCTTCCGTCGCCCGATCTCTCGCCATCCTCCACTGTGTTGGCACCGCCGGCTCCTGTTCTCGTTGCACCGCAACGCCCGCATACACGCAGCCGCAGTGGTATTTTCCAACCCAAGCAGCGTCATGATGGTACGGTTACATATCTGGCTGCCTGTCTTGCTCATTCTGTTGCAGATCCCACTGATGAACCACGTCACTACGAGGTTGCTATGAGTATCCCTCACTGGCGCGCAGCTATGGAGCAAGAGTACCATGTTCTTCTGCATAATGAGACTTGGACATTGGTTCCTCCTCCGCCTCGTGTCAACATCATTGATTCGAAGTGGGTTTTCAAAGTCAAGAGACATGCAGACGGGTCTATTGAGCGCTACAAGGCGCGTCTTGTGGCTAGAGGATTCAAACAGCGACAGGGTCTGGATTACGAGGACACATTCAGCCCGGTGGTTAAGCCTACTACCATCCGACTTCTTTTATATCTTGCGGTTTCTCGTGGTTGGTCTCTCCGACAGCTCGATGTGCATAATGCTTTTCTCCATGGGTTGCTTGAAGAGGAGGTTTACATGAGGCAGCCGCCAGGATTTGTTGATCCAGATCAGCCTCATCATCTCTGTCGTTTGACGAAGGCGCTCTATGGACTGAAACAGGCACCTCGTGCCTGGCATGCTCGTCTTGCTTCGGCTCTTCGTACTCATGGATTCGTTCCGTCGACAGCCGACAGCTCGCTATTCTTATTTCAGCGCCCCAGTCTGACTGTGTATTTGCTTGTGTATGTGGATGATATTATTCTGGTCAGTTCTTCTGCGACAGCTGCTGATGCTCTTGTGACTGCTCTTGGCAGAGACTTTGCGGTTAAAGACTTGGGACAGTTACACTTCTTTGTGGGCATTGAGGTTGCACATCAGTCTCGTGGCAGCTTGGCTCTCACTCAGAAAAAGTACTCTCTTGATCTCTTGCGCCGTGCTGGTATGCTCAAGTGTAAGCCATCATCCACGCCCATGTCCTCTACGGATAAGCTCTCGGCCACTGCTGGTTCTCCTCTTTCTTCGACGGATGCTACGGAGTATCGGAGTATTGTTGGTGGTTTGCAGTATCTAACTATCACTCGTCCTGATCTTTCTTTTGCGGTCAACAGGGTATGTCAGTATCTTCATGCTCCTACAGATGCGCACTAGTCTGCTGTGAAGCGCATTCTTCGTTATGTGCGTCTCATGGTCTCCTATGGTCTTCACCTGCGACCCAGTTCCTCTACTGTTCTCTCTGCATTCTCAGATGCTGATTGGGCTGGGTGTCCAGATGACAGGCGATCCACGGGGGGACATGCTGTATTTCTGGGTCCTAATTTGGTCGCCTGGAGTGCACGCAAGCAGGCCACTGTTTCTCGCAGTAGCACTGAGGCTGAGTACAAAGCAGTTGCCAATGCGACTGCTGAGCTTATCTGGATTGAGTCTCTGCTTCGAGAACTGGGAATCTCCCAGTCACATCCTCCAGTTCTTTGGTGTGACAACATCGGTGCTACGTTTCTTTCGACAAACCCGGTGTTTCATGCACGAACCAAGCACATTGAGATTGACTATCATTTTGTGAGGGAACGTGTTGCACAGAAGCTACTACAGATCAAGTTTATCTCCTCAAAGGATCAACTTGCCGACATCTTCACCAAGCCTCTACCTTCTCCCATGTTTGAGGTCTGTAGGCGCAATCTCAACCTCCTAGATGCATCAGGAGTGAGTTGAGATTGAGGGAGGGTGTTAGACTTTGTAACGTAGTCCAACTGTGTAACCTGCATATTGTGTATCATTATATATACATGAGATAGGCCACCCCTAGAGGGTTGAGCCAGTTCCCACAAATCCTACGTCTAATAAGCTCCATCTCATCGAACATAAATTCTTCTAGTTGGCCATCAATACACAGCAGAATAAGTAACAATGTGTCAAAACATTCTATTCCATCAGAATCCCCCAAACAGTGAGAAAATTCCTCCATGAGGTCAGATGTTTCCTTAATACAACAACTTGCACCAGTTTGGCTAGTCGAGATCTGTACTAGAATAACTCCCAAGAAAGACTGTACCCTCCATTGACAATTCAGCTGGCTGCAAAACTCTGGGAAATTTTCTAAAAGAATTATAGTTGCAGAACCACTCCAACAGAATTGCAACTGTGAACCTGGAATCACCTCAGTTTTTGTTCTAGCAAGCTTGCAAGAGGCATGAAGCAAATATCTCAACTGCTTAGTTCTGTGAATGTACGCAACATAGCAGCACCTTGACACCATGAACCTGACATTTCTCTCCTGAGATATGGCTTGTCCCAAAGCCAGTTCAAATAATGCATTGTCAATACTATTCGAGTCCCCCGTAAGCAGTCCAAAAGAGCAAGTACTGATGCTATTTATGTACGGCGTACTGACACTTGTCACTGAATTATTTGGATCATTGTTCTCTGTTGTAGTTGGAGATTTGAGCTCTCTGAAATTTTCTACAAGCTAGAGCACTCCTTTATGTATTGTGCAGATAGATAATTCCATAGTTGCAAGTAAGCTATGGATCCCTTCAAATTTTTGCTCAGTACGATACTTCATGCTCATGCAAAGAATAAGCTGGGGAGCACTTAACACACCACCAAGAAGAGTGTTGTGACACTGTACGAGACCAACAAGAGATTTCCAGTTAAATCTGAAATTGTATGTTTTCCACATGCTCCCCACAAGATCAAACGTCTCCTGATACAACTCATAGGTTATATCACAAATATAATATGTCATCTCCTCTTTATCATTTGCTTAAGAGAGATAGCCGGTTTGGCTAGTGGCAATCTGTACTAGAACATATCCCAGCCAAGTTTGTGTCCTGCATGGACGAGTCAACTGATTGCCAACCTTTGGAAATTTTAGATGCAAAATATGGGTGTAGAGCCAGTCAGAATCAATTGCAACAGTGAACTTGTGAACAGGACTTGCCAAGCATGATCCAATGATTTGTCGCCCAGGCCATAAGGAAGCTTCAAAATTTGCATCTCCTAGCTGTGTACATTTAATATTTGACCACCATTTCTTCATTCTCAAGAGCACATGATCTAGGCATCCCATCACCTTAAGATTGCACGGATCATTCATAATGATGCCACTAGGAGGGCTGGAGAGATTACCCTGAATCTCCTCGGATTTTGTTATAGTGGGAGTTGTTTCTGAGAATTCCTTGCAAATTATCAACTCGCATATAGCAAGGCATCCATGGCTTGGTAGCTTGCCGCCATATGATTCTTCTACAAGATCATGTCCTAGCAGCAACCACGGTGGCTTTGGAGCTGGGGCAGCTAGATGTGGACGCCAAGGAAAAAGTCTGCATTGAGTAGAGTTCAGCGAGTCCGATGGACGAGCTGGCACATGCAACGAGCACTCCCATGTCTTGTGGAACCCGGTTGATGTCCATCCTGGTAGCCACGATGGTGGTTCTGCATAGGAGCTGATGTACTGACCTAGGACGTTCGGGCAAGAGCCATGAGAGTTGGTCCTGAACGCCAAGGTGTCATCGTTACGCTAACAGGCATTACTAGTGATGACTCAACACTGATGCTCTGCTTCAATAAGCTCTACATGCTTGGCATAGCCAAGACCAACGACCACCACTAGATGTTGCTGGAATACAAAACTGATGGGTTTAAAAAAAGGCCCCTAATGTTTGCAGGGTGCTTCTACCACGTTAACGTCCATGGTGTCATGGTCCTGCAATTCCTTCCAAACCAGCCACCACGGCTGGAGGTGGCTGCCAAGCTGAATATGCGTGTCTCCCCATATTCGGACAGTATGCATCTCTTCAACAATTGTGGTGAGCTGATGCTGATGCATGATCGGGTTGTACCATTCACGTCGCAAAATAAATCGGGCTATCACCATCAGTACGACATGTATCGAGTGAATTTGGATACCGGGACACTGTCCCGTCTCAAGAGCTTGGGTGGTGGCCGCACAGGGCGTGCGATGTTCTGGGGCATGTATTGCTCTTTCTCGATGCCTCTAGAGGTATTTCCCTCTGGCTCCATTAGTGTTAACACCATCTACCCGAGCTTTGACTTCGCCGTGAGAAGGTTGTTTAAAGTTGGAGCATATCATCCGGCACATGGACGCATCGAATGACCATGTAGCTTGGTGCTGCGGCCGCATACCTTCATTGACTATCTATTTTTGTCCAATACGGTAGATGATGAGTAGTTTACCCCCATTTCCTTTGGTAATTTAGCATGCATGGTTATGCAATATGCACTCTTTGTCCCATTTGGTTAGGTAGTATTTGAGTTCATGTGTCTCGCTAGAGGTATGCATGGATGACTAGTCCACATTAATTTTCATTTTTAGTTTGCTGCCACAGATTTGAAAGCATCTAGATAGTTTAGTGCGTAGAGGAGTTTGGCCAGGAAATTAAAGGCAAGGGATTAGCATGCTCATTACCACCGGTGTTATGATGATGTCCAGTTGAACTAGTTTTCTTCTAGTTCTTGCCAAGAAAGTTCACGATTGCCATGCCGGCGAGGACCGTGGAGTAGATGTCCTGCGTGGGCTTCTCCTCCAACACAATCGGGAGGTCAATCATGCTCAAGCCGTAACACCTCGTGCGACGTTGGAAGATGGCCCTGCTGATCTTGTGCATTCTGAGCCTCCCGACGAGCAGGAAGTCCTTGTCACCAGTGTATAGAATGAACTAGGTCGGCGCATGCACGCTCAACAGGATGGAATGACCTTCACCGGAGAAGGAAGAGGACTCAATCACCTATAGCAGAGCGCGAATGCGCTGCTTCAGACCGATTAGGGCGATCTTCTAGGGTGTGGTAAAAGCCTGCAATGACTTGATGTCTTCCAGCATATTGTCTCCCAAGCCATCTTCCCCAGGACATCCAGTAGCACTATCTGCGGGGCAGAAAACACACGAGATTTTCATAAGTGGTATGGCTGCAAAAGCTCGATGAACATGTAGCAACCTAAGAGCACAAAATCTGGTCCATAACGGGATGATAAAACATACCTTCTCCGTAGGGTACTCATCCATGTCAGTCTTGAAAGCAGGGGCCTCGTCGTTGTCCATCTCGCCTGGGCCCCCACTACCCTAACACATGAAGATGAACTGCAAGTGGGCAGATTGGAGTGATGCTAGAGTCAAATAAGACAAGCCACTGGTTTTTTTCCCGAAAAAGGAGTCACAGGGGATGCAATATGCATCAAAGAAAAGCCAAAGTTGAGGAATCATATGGTCATGTCGTTTTCCTCGCCACTGAACAGATTCGTTCAAGCCAGCGGAAGGTGACCAAGAAAAGGGCTAGGGAGGAAAACCCATACCTCCTGAGAACCAGGTGCCTCTTCATTATTGTCACTTTGCATCGCATCCTTGCCCCCTTTCATGCCACGGACCACGGTGATGCAAACAGAAATAGAGAAGTAGCATTCATGAACTGGCTAGGGTAGCTAGATTTTATTCTCCTAGTGCTTGGATGGATTTACCCCCGGATACCCGGATACGGTGATATCTATGATTGTAAATGATGTCACTACCCTTATAATTGAATAGAGGAGATGATTATGAACAAAGTTACGCCTTATAGGAGAGGGGAAGTCATACATCTATCTATTAGAAGTAGCATTGCATCAAATAATTAAAGAAAAGCCAAAGTACATTGTGGTTGTTTCCCGCGCGGGTGAACAAATCCACGTTCAGGCCAAGTTCCCCCTGAGGAGACCGCCCCAGGCGCCGAGAAGAGGAGGGCCCCCAATATTAAATTTAGTTTACCTACAAGTCACATTTTCCCAACTTATTACTGAACCTAAATTGTCTCATTTGTAAATGATTCAATTTATATTCTAGAAGGTTTTGTAAATATGTTTATCTAATAATCCTAATATACTGGAAACAACTATTAAGATATTAGTTAGAAATTACACTTCTAGAGATCTCTATAATGATATTTGATAGTAATAAAATATATACCAACACATGCAAATACACATATATCTATATGTACTATACAATTTATACAATTTTCCAACTTTTATTTAAACACAAGGTTTGTAAAAACATAATATAAAAAATTCACATAGTTGATTTTTAGTAACAAACGTTTAAAATGATAATAATGACATAATTAATATTACATAACGTTGTTATTTGGTTAGTCAGCTAAATAACACCCTCTCCGTAAAGAAATATAAGTGTTTAGATCAGTTATGGAGGGAGTACAAATTAAAGTCATAAATGTATTAGTATGATAAAATAATTTTGCATAAATATTTGGTATAAAATAGTTATTAAAGGAAAGGACCATAAAATAATTTAAGTATAAATATTTGGTATAAAATATTTGGTATTATCACTTGTTTTCTTCTAGTTCTTATTGAGAACCGCCATGTCGATGAGGACCACAAAATAGATTGGTTGCACTGGCTTTTCCTCCGTCTCCCTTTCTCATCGCGCAGACGACCTGCAAGGGAAACCAAAGGGTAATAAGATGGTCGACAAGAAGGACTAGCATAGGCAAAGTGGCATGCATCACGCAGAGAACAAAGGAGGCTTACAGTTCTCTTGCCGTCCACCACGGCAACGACGTAGCCGCGCAGGTGAGTCCCTGCAGCGCCCACCGGGAGCACGGACATCACGACACCGGACTTCTTTCCTGCCAGCAGGGCGGCAGCGGCAGCGCTTGCGCCGGACGCGCTGCTGCCGAGGAGCACGCTGCCGAGATGAAGGAAGCCATTCACCCGTGCTCCTATACACAATCAATCAAACGTCTCGATCCTTGTCTCATAACCGCCGCTGCCTTGCTTTTTGCTAAAGAGAAAACAAGAAAGGAAAAGAAAGGGGAAGGATTTTGAAATGCACAAGGATGCACGTGCGAGGAGAGCTGCCTTCCCGTCCAAGAAAACCGCATCCTGTCTGTATGCTATGTGGGACTGCCGTGCCTCCTTCCCCTCTCCGTCCAGCTCCAGCCGTGGTACATGGAAGGAAAAGTTGATTTGCTTTATGGTAAAGTAGAAACAGAACGAAGAAGATACCTATCCACCGCATCGCGGTGGACAGCTGTCTGTTCAACCGCCCACAGTCACGGAAGGGAAGGTTCTGGTGGGCTGGCACGCCACAGGCGCATCGCAACCCTGCCGTGCGGTGCGGTATCTGACTGTAGCAATGTAACATATTGGACATTCTGAAATGTTTTTTTTTCACTTGTTAGTAATGCGCACGTTCAAATTCAAATTATGCAAAAAGGGTATTTCAATTATTTTTCCAAAAAATTGATTTAGCTAGTTAGTGCATCTCCGACACCGACACTCAAACCATCTGCAAGCGTCTGAACTGTGCATTCTAGACATGCTTTGTCATCTAACATGATCCTGTATCTGTCAGCTTGACAGTCCAGACGTCATTTTTCCTGTAAATTGGAAGCAACCTAGGGCTGGGGGGCTTAGCAGGAGTCAGGATCGCTGCCACGTAGGACTCCGACACCCTGACCAATTCAAATCCCTCTCTCTGTCTCATTCTCTTCCACTCTCCTCCTGCTCCACACTGCTATGCATCTACACCATCCACGTCCGCCGCTGCCGATGTACATCACCCACCACCCAGGCATTGACGGACGTTCGCAACCCCCACCCATGTGCCTGTTTGCCTAGTACTACGACACCGCCCACCCAACAATGACTAGGGCACCAATCCGAGAGTGGTTAATGAGAAAAAAAATTAAACATTATATCTCAGATACGCCCATTAATATTGGAACTAATATTTTTCAATTAATCACACTGGAGGAGCACATAAAAGAGATCTTCCTGAATGCACCAGAACCCTGAAAAGGAGTGGAGATCCACCTGTCTCCAACTTGTGGCTTGCGTAAATTCATGTTGTCTCCAATTGGTTTCCTGCGCGCATTCATTACTCTGCTCCATTCTTTGATATTAAGCCTATCATCTTTTAAAGAAGTATAGTATGCACTGCTGTAAGCCGTCGACGGAGTTGGTCATAAGCTAACCATATGCATATGACCTTCGGTAAACATCAAGTCAGGCACGAGCTCCTTCAGGAGCTTCTGTTGAACAACATAACAGTAACATATATAGTTAGCAATGTAGTTTATTTAATAAGAATGTATGCAACCATACTTAACAAAATCATACCATGTTTTTTGCAATGAAATTACCATCATGCAACTCATGGACTAGTGGCACATATACACTAAAATTTGTGTTGATATGATAACTGGTCTTAAAATTGTCAACATCATTTATAAATGAGACAAGAGATCCTTTCTCCTCACAAGTTAGCTTGGAGCCATAAGTGTAGTACGTCTTGTACAGCCTTTCGAGTCTTTCTTGAAGTTAAGAAATAAGTTGTCAATCATAAATAAACAAGATTAGTAGGGATGAACACGAACTATTTTTAAATAAGCAATATAAGTTACTTAAGAAATTTGTTTAACAAACTCACATAGAGGTAGAAATGGAAGAATATCCACATCCACCCAAATGTCGATATTATCTTCACTATCATCTTCAGGACGAATATCGAAGGTTATTTGCATATCCTCCTTAAATCTATATAGGCCTTGCATAGAGCTCCCCAAAGCGTAACCATGTTTAGTCCTAAGTTGAGCTCTCCTCGTCTCCATATTCTCACTCTCTTGGAAACTGAGCTTCTTCAAGACATATGGTCTTGCATGGCAAGGGATGTACTAGTCGAATAAAACCCCCCGGAAATTACACGTTGAAGCAAAGAAGCACAAGTCAGGATTAATTACGAAACAATACTTCTCGATGTTTCATACCGTACAAACATCGAAGGTCCCTTCCAGCTTGACGGTGAAGAACCTACCATTTTGTAGGTAAGGCCCGTTGCACATATCCTGGTCGTCGCAGTAGTAATCAGACTCAGGGATCCTATCATCGCCAGGTATTTCCTGTGTTCAAAATTCAAAGATTATAAATTGACGACAATTACCAGGAACTCAACACACACATCACTATTCACCACGGGCCGACTTTCGGTCTGTCGAGTGTTTCCGTGAAAAATTCTCATCTCACATGGTGTATATGGTGGGCACTCCCTCTCTGATATATTCGACTATCGGTGGTGGTCGCTCCTCCCTTCGTTCCCAAGTGCATTACACTAAAATGTCTAGCACACAGGAACGAAGGAGAAGCGGCCCCCACAACAATAGTCGGGATTCTTCCTCTCTGACACTTGCGACTGTCGATGATGGCCGCTCCTCCTTTCATTGGAAAGTGCATTACATCAAAATTTCTAGCACATGTGAATGAACAAGAAGTGACCCCCACGACAACAATCGAGATTCTTCCTCTCTGATATTTCGACCGTATATGGTGGACAATCCCTCACTGATTTTTCGACCGTCCTATAAACAAAAATCAAGAAAAATATAATAAAACAAACTCCCCCTGGAAAGTTGATTGTTTGGAGGGCACCCGTGGATTCGGCTAGCCATGACTTGTGTTTGTATGGTTGAGGGGGAGTAAACTTTTCATTTCTGCATGGGAACTGCCAATAATGTGTTTAGCATGGAAGATATTGAAATCATTTGTCGCGATTTTGATAGGAAAAGCACACCACTCAAAATGTATTCATCTACGTTTTAAGCTTTGAGCTCTGGCACATCTACAAATATCCGCTTCCCTCTGCGAAGGGCCTTTCTATTTACTTTTATGTTATTTACTTTTATTGTTGAGTAATCACCTTATCATTTAAAGCACCAATTTGGAGACCGCTATTGTCATTCTTAGTTTAACATGCATTGAGTCTAGTTAAGGTTGGATATGAGCATGACTGGATCTATTCTACCATGAATTACAATGTTTAGTCACTGCTTGAACTTTGGAGTAGCTCTGGATTTATGTTTTGGGTTTTCTAAATCTGTGCCCTTGGTTGGTTCGTTGTGCTCAGTTTTCCCCTAGCAACTAATGATGCTCACTTTTACCCTCCCTACTCCACCAGGTGCTCACCAAAACCCAAACAGAGCACTCTATCCAGTCAAAGTCTTTGATTGTTACCTCCTGACTAGTGGGGTCGTTCCGCTCTCTCTCACCATTGTGGGTTGCTGTAGGGGTCGAGGAACTTATGACTAGTGGGGCCACGTAATATCCTGACAGGTGGGGTCACTTCACTATCTCTCACCACAGTTTTGACGCAGTAGAATCCTAACATGTGGGGTCGACACAGCTTATGACATGTGGGGTCGCTTACCCATGCAGGTGGGGGTATGACCACTCTCTCTTCACTGTGATGACGTAGTAAGATCCTGACTTGTGGAGCTAAGACAACTTATGACAGGTGGGGTATATTCTCTCTATCATTTGTCAACGGCCGACCGCTCACAGCCTCGAGCACCATCCCCACAGAGTAGCCATAGCCATGGCCGCAGCTTCCCGACATCACATAATCTATTTCCTGCGGCTACGAGCGGCCGGCGGCGGTGCATGTTTGCCACGTCATCGGCATTTTTTCTCTGCCAACATACCACACACAGAGCTACCGCCCCATCCCTCCCCACCATCTGGATTTTCTCAGGCATCAAAGACAACCACCGACATTATTTCTTAGTAAGCTCTTGGATCCTGACCCCCCTTATTCAAGCGCTTCTGAACCCTTTCCATTAATCTCGTCTGAAGACCTAATTTCAGGTGCGCCATCGCGTTAAATGTCCGGTCGTAGCGGTTACAGTAGTGAGGGTGGCAATTCGATCATGTCTTGGCCATGCTCACCTACACTAGATTTGGAGGAGGTTCAGGTAGCCAGTGCTCACATCCTATTTGAATAATCCCTTGTTTAATTTTTAGTGTTAATTTACTTTTAGATGGATTATTACAGTTTAACAAACAGGCTGATGATCCTCGGTATATTGCATACCAAGATGAGTCAATCCAGTGGGGTAGAGAGAAGATGGCATTGGAGGAGGTGGTGGCTAATTTGGGTGTTGAATTAGCCAGTAAAACATATTGATTGTTGAGCTAAAGCATACTATTGCGAAAGAAAGGAGAATTGCTCGCAACGATAAGTTGAAACGAGAGACTGATCTGGCCATATTCGATAATGTGATAGAGGAGCTGCAAATGGATGGAGAGGAGAAAACAAGAGTCATACAAAGACTTGAAGTGAAGGCAGAGGAGAAAAACAGATACATGGTGGCACTTACAATAGTTGTTATCTCTTTACTAGCTCTTTACTATGTAGTTAAAGTACATTGAAATAAATTAATTTAGAGATCTCCAGATATGATGGGCTATTGAGCAAGTTTGTACCCCTGGAATGTGGGCAAGATGTGACATCTTGCTAACACCTTGGAATTTAGTCCAGATGATATGCATCTTTGTTTGTAAAAGTTCCAGGCAAAAGATGCCCTTTCTTTTTAGGGCTCCCTTCTTTTTATTAGGCGTCCACACAATATCCAGTTTCAATACAAATCGAATGCTAGTTGGTGTTTGGTGCCCACAAATTGGAAATTTAAGGAATTCAAAACATCATGGTCTGTGAACTGGTCCACTTCAAATTAGCCTTGCATCCAAATGCTTAGGGATCCCAAATGTTTATTACACCAGCGTGTTCAAGACAACAGCTTGAGAAACATAGCAAATAATGCTAGTACTAACACACATTTCTCTCCCTCTAATTTCTTCCTCTTAACCCTAAGCTGGTCAATAGCAGCAAATTTTTCACCATTTTTCTTCACTAACACCTCAATTTGCATATCCTTCTTCTTCGTCAAATCATCTGTCCAAGCATTCCTCTCTAGCAGCTCTTGATTCCAAGCTCTATAGGCCTGCAATTCAGTAAGAAGTCATGGATCATTTTCTCTTTGCATTGCTCTTTTGAGCCGACACACCATGTCACGCAAATCAATCAAGTGTTGCTTCAAGAACTTGGGCACTTTTGCATCGACCCATTCGAAGAACTTACAATCACCAACCTATGATATTAACATTATTTATAGTAAGTTAAATTTTTCATTTAATGGCCAAAAAACTAGGGAAATGAGAAGAAATAGGAAATCACCTGAATTCTTGTGCAATTGTAAGATCTCCATCCTGGGTTGTCATCGCTCCAAGAAATCCACTTGGAAGCCTTCTCTTTGCACCAGCATGGTGTTTCTGGATACTAGTCCAGCGGCTTTTGTCTGTACGGTATTGGGGAAGAGGATTCCTCTTCGCCGCTATACCATGCAGTGCTGTGGATGCTAGATCTAGACATGTCCTAGCTTTATGCAGACTTACAAAATTAAACAAACAACATGTTAATGGCCATAAAGTAGATCAATGTGCGGTAGAATTGGTGAAAAACTAGCTCAATGTGCATTAGAATTGGTGATAAACTAGCTCAGTGCGCAGTACCATTGGTGATAACTAGCTCAATGTGTAGCACTGGTGATAAACTAGCTCAGTGTGTAGTACCATTGCTGATAAACTAGCTCAATGCGCGGCATTGGTGATAAACTAGCTCAATGTGCAGTGACATTGGTGAAAAACTAGATCAATGTGTGGTATTGCTGATAAACTAGCTCAATGTGCGGCGGGGGGGGGGGGGGGTAAAGTGTGGGTTAACATCTAATTTCTTATGTGCGGCATTGTTGAAAAACTGGCTCAATGTGCATTGCCATTGGTCATAAAACTAGGCATGTACCCTGAATATAATCCCAAATACTCTAGCATTCTTACCGGCGCCAAACGCTCAGATCCTCGCCGCAATGGCCCGCTCAGATCTGTGGAGCTCCTCACCGTGATGCCCCGCCCAGATCAAAGACAAGGTGGCGAGAAGGACGGCCTCGATGTGGTGCGACACGTGTTGACGAGGCGTGGAGGGGGGTCAAACTCGTAGCCGAGGTAGTGTTCCAGTGTTGTGCCCCAAACCAAGATTTAGGGTTCGGGTTGTGGGGTGGGGGTGGGGGATGCAGTGGCGCGAGTGAGATTCAATGGCTTTTCCCTCTTCTGCCGCTGCTAGGTAGGCCATGGTAAATCTGGCCGAATCCAGCCAATCAGGTCACCTCTCGTGGATCGACCATGTCTAACCCTAGCGCCTGATCCAAATCATCCCCAAACAGCAGTCCAATGGCTCGGATGGTGCGGGGTTTTGAGAGGTGTTTTGAGAGGGTTTCAGTGATTAGGGTTGAGCATAACTTCTTTAAAAAAATCTAAAAAATATGAAACTTGTGCACATCATTATTTTATATTACTAAGTTGCTAGGAAAAAAAAAATAAGAAACCACGTCTACAGATATTTTCATGAAATTCCCTTCACATAAGTGAGCTATCACTAACAAGGGTGAATGGTTTTCAAGGAAATGAACTAGGATTTAAGGTTAACCATAGCATAGTTTTTCCAAACGATGCCATATTTCGCATGGACCCTATATTTGCAAACTAGACGTCAAGTTTTGTTTTTAGTTCACTTAGAGAAGGTCGAAAAAATACTTACAAATGGGCCTGCTACTCTAGATTTGTAGCTCATTTGGAGTACATATTTCATGACTATGAGTTTTACTTCACAAAAGAGACGTCTTCATAGTACTTCACAAAAGTAGCATTATATCACACAAAATGACAAATATCAAATTGTTAGTACCCAAATTTAGATTCAGAACATTACAAAGTTCAAACTCAAGTTTAGAACATCGGAAGGTACACAACATTACAAAGTTCGAGCTCAAGTACACACCATGAAAGGTTCACAACATTACAAGGTTCAAACTCAAGTTCACATAATTTCAAAGTTCAAACTCAATTTCACATCATTTCAAAGTTCAAATTCAATTTCCAAACCTTTTCGGGCTACTTGTGCGTCTTGCTGGATTCACCACCTTGCTCCTTATTGTCAGGACCGGTTTTCCAATTAAACATTTATTGAGAAACTGACCCTTTTATCGGACCAGTATAGGAAAATCTTCCTTACCAGTGGACAAATCCTTGATACAGAAATCCAGTAGCACTAAGTATTATACAAGGTTGAGCTGAGGTTGCTCGACAATTTGTTACAAGCACGCCATTATTATACATAAAGGAGGATATGACACAAGGAGTATGGTGGCATAAGTACTGACTCGTAATAAAACGGTGGTGGTTATGTCACAGTGACGTGGGTGACATGACCCCTAAATCTTATAGCTCATCGAGCGCTGGAGTGTGGCTCGATGATTTTATTTGGGTAGCGGAAGAGTATATGATACAAGTGACCAATTCCAGGATCGCACGGGGCTGACTGGGACTCCTCTAGGAGTCGGACTCGCTATAGTACTCTTCATCCATAAGATCGCCTTCATCGATATCTGGCCAAATCAACAAGCCAGGCGAGTACTTTGAATGTACTCGCAAGACAGTTTGGACATAAGATATAACAGATGCAAACATGATGCACATGAGCAGATTAGTAATGCACACTCAAATAGTAAATTTGCACGACATGTTAAATAAAAAGGAAGTCAGGCAGTAGTCCTCCCGAAATCCCAATAAAAATAACTGAAGACCGATCGGGTGTCTGAAGCGACGCCTCGAAAGGAAAAAAAATTAACATGCCGCAGTCGGGCGTCAGGGCGACACCACATAAAGGGCTTATATTGAAATGTAAATGACAGTGCGGGCCACAGTCGGACGTCTACGCGACATCTCGGAAAGGGCTTATAATGAAAGTAAATAACATGGATGCCACAGTCGGATGCCTGAGAGACATCACATAAACGGCTTATATCAAAAGTAAATAACGAGAATGCCACAGTTGGACGTCTGAGCGACATCACATAGAGGGCTTATAACAAAAATAAACATCAAGAATGCCACAGTCGGACGTCTGAGCGACATCACATAAAGGGCTTATAACAAATATAAACATCAAGAATGCCACAGTCGGACGTCTGAGCGACATCACATAAAGGGCTTATAACAAAAATAAACATCAAGAATGCCACAGTCGGACGTCTGAGCGACATCACATAAAGGGCTTATCACAAAAATAAACATCAAGAATGCCACAGTTGGACGTCTGAGCAACATCACATAAAGGGCTTATATTTCATCATCCGAATTCAAGTAGTTCATGGTTTTAAATCATTCCAAGAAAATACTCAGTAATAATAAATAGGTTAGTCCATCCACAGGAATAACGTTCAGCCGGGTTTACCACTCATGTTCACTCACCGGTGATTGTCACTGAAACTGACACTGAGACTGACATAGATAAGTTGATCACAATCCTTGACCATAGATACGGTTACTCGAATGGTTTTGACTCTGCAGAGTTTGTACTATTTATCCACAACCAATAGATTTCAGTAGTCCCAAAGGACTAGTTCCGTTTACGGTATTTTATAAGAAACATGTCTAACCAGTACACACCCATTCCACATCCCGATGCCAGGAATCACCCTAGGCAACATTCAAGAAAAAAACTTTGAGACAGGGAGGCCACAACCTCAAGTAGCATGGGATCAAATTTATATCGCGCGCTCTAAGGGGTGCCCCCTCTCGGTCCCAACCGGAAACACCCATGCCCCCTGACCGGATGACGGGCTTTAATCCAGGGCCATGGAACCCTCATCACGGCCCCTCTGTTTGGTGTGTACGAGGAAAGAGGTTTGCAACTTACTAAACCGTATTCTTAGCAGAAAACATGTGGTAGCACGAAAAGGGGACGGACGGTAACGTGACTGATCCACGTTAACACTGGAGTTAAACGGTTTGACATAAGACTCGCATGCTTCAACAATACCATCTTACCACCTTTCATGTCACCACATGATCATTGTATCCCCCATCGAATGACACATCGAGTTTCGAAGCTCACTTGTAGTTGCCTTGCATACAATATAACACTTACTGATACTTATATGAACATGCCATGAAATAACTACTCAAGCAAACATGCAAAACACTCATCATATCAAAGGTTCAACACATGGTTGCCTGGTTCGGAGTAGTCGGAGTCTAGCTCGGAGAAGTTTGCGATTCCATCACCTCCTCCGGTATCTACGGTATAAAGAAATCGCATACTAACGTAAATACCGTGTGTGCATAAAACTTGTTCCAAATATTTTTCAAATAAATATGATAAAAAACTAGTCAGAAAACTAAAGATGACAAAAAAATAATCAACTCAAAATTATCTTTTATTTAAGGTTATTAAGGTTTTAGTCTAGGGACTAATCTGTAATGAAACAGAAAACTTCCAGGGAGTAGTTTAGAAAAACAAAAAACGCTTCGGTTGTAAATACGCCAACCCAAGGGAAACACGTACTTTGCCCGAAGGCGTTTTCATAAAACGGTTCGGAAAAAAAAACTGATGAGGGGGTCCCACCCATCAGGTTTGAATTTCAAAACAGAGTCCACCGGCGCCCGAGGGCTGTGGTGGTTGCCGGCGTAAATCCACGGCGAGGTAGGGGGAGTGGATGGTACCTACGGACTCACGGTGCTCTCCCGCGTCTGTGGGTGGTGGAGTTCGTCGTCGGCGAGCACCACGTCGACGGCGACTTTCACTCCGGTGGACGACGGTTCGGGTGGTGGTGGATCTCGCCGAGGAGAGCTGCAGGCGCCAAATTAAGGCTAAGGTCAGAAGAGTGGCTGCACTAGAAGGTTTCTGACGTGGTCTGGGAGGCGGAGGTGTCCTCACCGGAGAGAATCATGCCGGAGCCCGAGGCGGATCGGGGCGGCCGGAGTCGGGGAAGAAGACCTCCTTGAGGCCCTCCTAGTGACTGGGCATGGTTCTGGTGAGGTGGAGGGCTGATGCCTGGTCGAAGGCGAGCTCGGGGCGCTATTTATAGCCGGCCCGAGGTGGTTGCTGAGATCTGGATAACTCCGGCGAGTGATTACGGCGAGGGAGTGGTCGGGCACGTGGTTTAGGTGGCTGGGCATCATTGCATTGGTCTACTAGATCCGTTCAAGGGCTAAACTTGGCCTGACTTGGGTGATACTCCACGTTCTCGATGGAATGACCTCGCGGGCACGTCGGCGGCAGAAAGCGTGCTCTGCGCCTCTCAGGCCACGGCGACGGTGCTGCAGCATGCACAGGGGAGGGGATGGCCACGCGGAGGCCTCTGGTGGCTTGGGCGGTGCTGGACGATGCTGAAAGGCGGGGCTGGCCCCTGCTAGCCTCCACGGGTGGTTCTGCCACCGCAGAAGATGCCGGCGCTGGCAGGACACGTCGACACCGACGCTTGCGCCCGTCCAAATGATCGTGCGGCGCACTGGATAAGGAGAAGGAGCAGGGAGCAATGCGCCAATGTGCACACTGGTGATATTGACGCTGCGATGCTGAAGAAACGACACTGACGACAGACTGAATCACTAAACTCTGAATTTTTTGAATTTAGACAGCAACAGTGCACGCCAGGTGTTCGATGAAATGTTTTTGGCATGTGGAAAATTTTTCTGGAGCTGATCTTTGGTGAGGTGACCTCTCAATGCATCAAGGGGCTGCCTGATTTTTCTCAGAATTTTTGGAGAAGAAAAAGAATGAATTTCACCAAATTTGGAAAATCTGGTTCAAACTTGCAGCAAGGAAATTTTGAAAAATTTGAATTGTGGACCAGTGGATCTTGATGGATCTAGGTTGAGGGTACTAAGGACTAGCCATAGGAGTTTCATTGGGACCAAAACTCAAAAGGAAACTTGTACTTCCTTTGTAAGTCACCTAGGTCCAAAATAAAAGACAGAAATTGTTTTGAGGATAAAATAAATAGAATAAAACTAAAAAATGGGTTGAAACTTGCTGGAGTGGGATGTTTGACTTGACCCAAAGTAGGGAGTGGGTTTTGGAATAAAATTTTCAATCTAGGTCATGGCAAGAGAAATTTTTTTGAATGGGGAAGAATCAATCCATATGTCATAGGGATATTTTATTATTATTGTTATTTTAATAAAAGAAATATTAAGAAACCCCAAGATTCTCTGTGTTGACTCAACACATGTTGAAAAACCCTCAAGACCAAAATCAATATTGAGAAGGACTCATAAAAAATATTTGTCAAAAAAAAGATTAGGGAAGAAGAGTCCTTCTTAAATTTTTTTCAAGTAACCTCCTTTAAATCAAATAAAGATTTTTAAAAACCAAATCAAATTTTTTTTGGAGTGTTACAACACCTAACCCCTTAGGAAAAATCTCGTCCCCGAGATTTCAGCTGATCCTCAAAGAGGTGTGGGTACTCTGTCCGAAGAAACTCCTCTCTTTCCCATGTTGCTTCGTCCTCAGTGTGATTGCTCCACTGAACTTTGAAAAACTTAATTGTTTTCTGACGGGTTCTCCTTTCAGACTCCTCCAATATTTTTACTGGACGTTCCCTGTAGGTGAGGTCCGGTTGCATGCCAATGTCCTCATGAGATACATGCTTCTCTGTGTTGCTTACACATTTCCTCAACTGTGAGACGTGGAACACGTCATGGACGTCTGACAATTCTTCGGGTAAGTCTAGCTGGTAGGCTACTGTGCCTCTTCATGCAACTTCACAGAAGGGTCCAATAAATCTTGGTGCTAGCTTTCCTTTAACTTTGAACCATTGTAGGCCTCTCATAGGAGATACTCGTAGGTATACATATTCGCCGGGTTTAAAGCTGACTTCCCGATGTTTTCGATCGTAATAACTCTTTTGTCGGCTTTGAGCTGTCTTGTGTCGGTCCCTGATTAGCCTAACTTTCTCCTGAGCTACTTTGAGCATGTCTCGGCCGAAGATACGGCTGTCTCCTGTTTCTGACCAATTTAATGGAGTACGACATCTCCGCCCATACAAGGCTTCAAAAGGTGCCATTTGTAAGCTGGCTTGATAACTGTTGTTGTATGCGAACTCGGTATATGGCAAGCTTTCTTCCCAACTGGTTCCATAGGTGAGAACAATGCTCTCAGCATGTCCTCTAGAATTTGGTTCACGCGTTCAGTTTGTCCATTAGTTTGGGGATGGTATGCTGTACTGAATGCCAGTTGAGTTCCCAGAGCTTGTTGTAATTGATCCCAAAATCTAGAGACGAATTGAGTGCCTCTGTCAGATATCATAGTCTTTGGAACCCCATGCAGACAAACTATACGGGAGAGATAAAGTTTGGCAAGCTTCTGAGTGGTGTGGGTCGTCTTTACTGGGATGAAATGTGCTACCTTAGTCAATCTATCTGTGATGACCCATATGGCATCATTTCCGTATCGTGACCGAGGTAGTCCGACAATAAAATCCATTCCAATTTCGTCCCATTTCCACTCAGGTATCTTGTTTGGATGTAACAGTCCTGCTGGTTTTTGGTGCTCGGCTTTAATGCGCTGACATGAATCACAACATGCAATGAATGTGGCTATATCCCTTTTCATACCGTGCCACCACATTTTTTCCTGAATGTCCTTGTACATCTTGGTTCCTCCTGGATGGATTGAATATGGAGCGGTGTGACCTTCGGCTAGAATTTTCTGTTTGAGGTCTTCTATATTTGGTACGCAAAGTCTGTCTCCGTACCACAATATTCCCTTATCGTCTATGACGAATTTTGAGGCCTTGCCCAATCTCACTTTTCTTTTTATGCCTTCGATGCTGGGGTGTCCATGTTGAGCCTCCTTAATTTGTTCCATTAGGGTAGGTTGTATTTCCAAATTTGACACATTGCCCTCCGTGACCATCACCAAGTTGAGTTTGGTGAACTCTTGCTGAAATTCCGGTCTCAAGTTTGGTAGACCGTCGTTTCCCGAACTGGGGTTTCAACTAAGAGCATATGCCACTACATTCGCCTTTCCCGGATGGTAGTGAATGCCAACATCATAATCTTTTACTAATTCCAACCAGCGCTGTTGTCGCAAATTGAGCTCTGGTTGTGTGAAAATATATTTCAGGCTTTTATGGTCCGTATATATTTCACAACGATTTCCGAGCAAAAAGTGCCTCCACTCTTTGGGTGCATGAATGACTGCTGCCAACTCTAAGTCATGAGTAGGATAATTTTCTTCATGCTTCTGTATTGCCTGGAAGCGTATGCGACTACTTTGCCTTCTTGCATTAATACACATCCGAAGCCCTTCCGGGAGGCGTGACAATACACTTCGAAACTTTTGTGTATGTCTGGCACAACCAATACTGGTGTTGTTGTTAATTTCCTTTTGAGTTCTTAGAAACTTTTCTCGCAAGCTTCAGTCCATACAAATTTCTTATCCTTCTTGAGTAACTGTGTCATTGGTTTTGCTATGGTGGAGAACCCTTCAATAAACCTTCGGTAATATCCCGCCATTCCCAGGAAACTTCGTACATCCGTTACGTTGGCTGGTGGTTCCCAACCAAGTATGGCCTTGACTTTTTCTGGGTCTAAGGCAACACCTTGTTGGGTTAATACATGGCCTAGAAAACCAACCTGTCTTAACCAAAATTCACATTTGCTGAATTTGGCGTATAATTGATGTTTCCTTAATTCCCCCAGTACAATCCTGAGATGTTCAGCATGCTCTTCCGGTGTCTTGGAGTATACCAGAATATCGTCAATGAACACCACAACAAATTTTTCCATAAATTTCATAAACACTTTGTTCATGAGGTGGACAAAATATGCGGGGGCATTTGTAAGTCCAAACGGCATTACTGTAAACTCATATAGTCCGTATCTGGAGGTGAATGCTGTCTTGGGGATATCTTCTGTCCGTACTTTTAATTGATGATACCCCGACCTTAAATCAATTTTTGAGAAAACCTTAGCTTGCGCGAGCTGGTCAAATAAATCATCTATCCGTGGCATCTGATATTTGTTTTTGATGGTGACCATGTTGAGTGCTCGATAGTTGATACATAATCTCAGTGTCCATCCTTTTTCTTGGAAAATAAAATTGGTGATCTCGAAGGTGAGGAGCTGGCTCGAATAAATCCTTTGTCCAGTAATTCTTTTATTTGCTTTTTTAATTCTACCAATTTAGAGGGTGCCATTCTATAAGGTTTCTTGTAAATGGGGGTGGTTCCAGGTGCTAGTTCAATGATGAACTGTATCTCCCAGTCTGGTGGCATGCCTGGTAGTTCTTCGGGAAATACGCTAGGGAACTCACATACCACTGGAACTTTTCTTAACTCCGAAACGTCCACCTTGTTCAACTTTGGTTGCCGTGACCTTGGTCTTTCCTGAGCTGCAATTTTTATCGTCTTCCCATGATGATGGGTAAGAATTACAGTCCGATTGAAGCAGTCAATAAATCCCTTGTTGGAGGTTAACCAGTCCATTCCTAGGATAACATCTAGTCCCTTATTTTCCAATACAATGAGGTTTGCCTGAAACTTCAGTCCCTCAAACTCAATAACCACACCTTGACAGTAACTCTGAGTGATTTGCTTAATCTCGGGGGACTTGATGACCATGGATTTTTCCAAGGGAAGCATCGAAAAGTTATGTTGCAAATCAAATTTCTTTGAAATGAACGAGTGAGAAGCTCCAGAATCAAACAAAACCGTGGCAGGTATTGTGTTGACAGGAAACGTACCGAGTACGATATCCGGGGCATTCTGCGCTTCTTCCTTGGTCACATGGTTCAACTGACCCTTCTTGTGATTGTTATTGGGGTTGAAGTTGTTTCGCTTGGGTGTTGAATTACTACCATTGTTGTTCGGCTTGGGGGCCGAGTTTCTTGGCTTTGGGCA
The DNA here is from genome assembly GCF_018294505.1 of Triticum aestivum. NCBI lineage: Eukaryota > Viridiplantae > Streptophyta > Magnoliopsida > Poales > Poaceae > Triticum > Triticum aestivum. Next base: position 722,562,130 of record NC_057801.1, read on the forward strand.
CTGTTTGGCATAGTGTCCTTCCTGTCCACAAGCGTAGCAAGTAACACCTGGATGATATGTAAAATCCTTGTCCCTTGCCTGAATTTTTTTTTTTGGGCGGGAAACATTGGTCGTGGATTTGTTTGCTCCACTTTTCTGAAAATCAGTCTTGTTCCGGTTGCTGCGAGCATGAGTAGTCTGATCCCTTTTGCGCTTGCGAAAATCCTCCAAGCTGCGGCGCTCATTTTCCAATGTAATGGCTTTGTCCACAAGTGTCTTGAAATCCGGAAAGGTGTGTACGACCAGTTGGCACTTAAGTGCTGGTGCCAGACCATCCAGAAATTTTTCCGTCTTTTTATTTTCAGTCATATGCTCTTCGTTGGCATAACGAGATAATTGAGTAAACTGACTGTTGTACTCAGTCACTGTCATGCTCCTCTGCTTGAGGTCATCAAACTCCCTTTTCTTGATCTTCATAATGCTTTTGGGAATGTGTGTCCCACGAAAACCTTCTTTAAATTCTTCCCAGGTGATGTCATTTTCATTGGGGTGCATGTGTAGGAAATTTTCCCACCATGATGCAGCTGCTCCAGTGAGATAGCGAGGTGCATATAGTACCTTCTCACGGTCCGAACATTGTGCAATAATTAATTTCCTCTCAATGTCTCGAAGCCAATCATCAGCCTCAAGAGGTCTATCAGTGTGAGAGAATGTTGGGGGACGTGTCTTTTGTAGTTCAGACAATTTGGATTGTTGTTGATACGGTCCACGGTGATTTCCCATATTGATAACATGGTTCATCATTTCTTGATACTGCTGCTGGCTTTGTTCATAAAGGCGGCATACTTGAGAAAATGTTGCTTTATTGCCTTGCTGACTTGATTGCCCCTGTGTGAAATTGTTACTTGTCTGGGTACCATAATTTTCTTCCTGTGGACTTGGCATGGAACGAGTCCAGGGACGAGGCATTCTCCACTCTGGGGTATTTTTGCAGAACCCATGAGAAAAAGAAAACTGAGTGGCAAAAATAAATAATTTTGCAAAGGCGGAGATTTTTAAAGACTCCAAGATTTTTCTCAAGGAAAATACTTGATTGCGCATGGAGAAGGACCGCTTAATACATATCTTACATGCAAGTAGTAATTATACAATACATCACTCAGGATGTGCGTACACATTCCTGACATGTTATTTAGGCTAGTGCACTTCTCCGAGATCCTACATGATGCGCACACAAACTATTTCTCACCAAACCTATGTACATATAAACATATCATACAAGCTGGTACTTCGCATGTCTGCTAGGCGCACTCAGTCGGAGATGGTAAGAACTTCCCTTGGCCTGCCAAGGGTAAGACCCAGTGATGCTGGAGACTCAACCTCCTCCTCACTAATAGGCTCCAGGCGTGAATTACTGAGTTGAGGAGCTGGTGCAGGTGCTGTAGGTGGTGCAGCTCTGACTGGGGTAGGAGCAATGACTTGGTCAAACTCTTCAAGAGTAGGCAGGCGGCGAGCCTTGGCAAGGTTGGCAGGTGCATAGGATGCTGAGGACGAGACGTAAGTCAGGGGTGGCGCTGTATGGAGGAGCTCCCTCCTGTTGGCGAAACAGCCCTGCACGAAGTCCATACAAGTAGCAACAAAGTCGTCCACGAGGTTATCAAAAGCTGCCTCAAGAGCTTTGAGATATTCAACCAACATCTCAATAGCCTCATCTCTCTCTCTCTCCCCTAGAGCAAGCGAACGCATAATGACATGTGTATGTCACGTGGCATGGGAGGTAGCGGTAGCGACAAGTCTTCATCGAAGGAAGAACATCCCGGAGACGAGCTATCGCCTCACGGGCAGCCATCTGCATGAAATGCCTCTCCATAGGCATGGCCCTTCCCACAAATCGGAAGCGGCGTGTCTCAGCACGTCCTCCCTTGAATTGCACCGCGGCCTTGTGCATGGACACGCTGTCGCTGATCTTGTGCTGGTAGAGTGTGAACTCCGGACGAGTCGATGGCCCAATCGTGACTTTGGTGATGGCGGCGAGAAGCTTGATAAACCCCTCAGGTACATTGGCGAACACCTGTGATTCACAGCCGCTGCCAGCCATTTACAAAAGTAGATAGAAATTCCGAATAGTCAAATCATAAATTTATGATGACTAGCAGAAAATTGCTACAATCGCAAATAGATAAATAAAAGCACTCATTATGCTAATAACCGATTAGCGAGCGCACCTAGTGGCTTCCTACAGTCAGCCTGGCTCTGATACCAAGTTTGTCAGGACCGGTTTTCCAATAAAACATTTATCGAGAAACCGAACCTTTTATCGGACCAGTATAGGAAAATCTTCCTTACTAGTGGACAAATCCTTGATACAGAAATCCAGTAGCACTAAATATTATACAAGGTTGAGCTGAGGTTGCTCGACAATTTGTTACAAGCACGTCCTTATTATACATAAAGGCGGATATGACACAAGGAGTATGGTGGCATAACTACTGACTCGTAATAAAAGCGGTGGTGGTTATGTCACAGTGACGTGGGTGACATGACCCCTAAATCTTACAGCTCGTCGAGCGCTGGAATGTGGCTCGATGATTTTATTTGGGTAGCGGAAGAGTATATGATACAAGTGACCAATTCTAGGATCGCACGGGACTGACTGGGACTCCTCTAGGCGTCTACTCGCTATCGTACTCTTCATCCATAAGATCACCTTCATCGATATCTGGCCAAATCAACAAGCCAGTGAGTACTTTGAATGTACTCGCAAGACAGTTTGGACATCAGATATAACAAATGAAAACATGATGCACATGAGCAAATTAGTAATGCACACTCAGATAATAAATTTTCACGACATGTTAAATAAAAAGGAAGTCAGGCGGTAGTCCTCTCGAAATCCCAATAAAAATAACTGAAGACCGATCAGGTGTCTGAAGCGACGCCTCGAAAGGAAAAAAATAAATTAACATGCCGCAGTCGGGCGTCAGGGCGACACTACATAAAGGGCTTATATTGAAATGTAAATGACAGTGCGTGCCACAGTCGGACGTCTACGCGACATCTCGGAAAGGGCTTATAATGAAAGTAAATAACATGGATGCCACAGTCGGATGCCTGAGCGACGTCACATAAAGGGCTTATATCAAAAGTAAATAACGAGAATGCCACAGTCGGACGTCTGAGCGACATAATAAAGGGCTTATAACAAAAATAAACATCAAGAATGCCAGGGTCGGACGTCTGAGCGACATCACATAAAGGGCTTATAACAAAAATAAACATCAAGAATGCCACAATCGGAGTCTGAGCGACATCACATAAAGTGCTTATATTTCATCATCCGAATTCAAGTAGTTCATGATTTTAAATCATTCCAAGAAAATACTCAGTAATAATAAACAGGTTAGTCCATCCACAGGAATAACGTTCAGCAGGGTTTACCACTCATGTTCACTCACCGGTGATTGTCACTGAAACTGACACTGAGACTGACATAGATAAGTTGATCACAGTCCTTGACCATAGATACGGTTACTCGAATGGTTTTGACTCTGCAGAGTTTGTACTATTTATCCACAGCCAACAGATTTCAGTAGTCCCAAAGGACTAGTTCCGTTTACGGTATTTTAGAAGAAACACGTCTAACCAGTACACACCCATTCCACATCCCGATGCCAGGAATCACCCTAGGCGACGTTTAAGGAAAAACTTTGAGACGGGGAGGCCACACCCTTGAGTAGCATGGGATCAATTTTATATCGCGCGCTCTAAGGGGTGCCTCCTCTTGGTCCCAACCGGAAACACCCATGCCCCCTGACCGGATGACGGGCTTTAATCCAGGGCCATGGAACCCTAATCACGGCCCCTCTGTTTGGTGTGTACGAGAAAAGAGGTTTTCAACTTACTAAACCGTATTCTTAGCAGAAAACATATGGCAGCACAAAAAGGGGATGGACGGTAGACTTGATCCACGTTAACACTGGAGTTAAACGGTTTGACATAAGACTGGCATGCTTCAACAATACCATCTTACCACCTTTCATGTCACCACATGATCATGTTATCCCCCATCAAATGACACATCGAGTTTCGAAGCTCACTTGTAGTTGCCTTGCATACAATATAACACTTACTGGTACTTATATGAACATGCCATGAAATAACTACTCAAGCAAACATGCAAAACACTCATCATATCAAAGGTTCAAACATGCTTGCCTGGTTCGGAGTATTCAGAGTCTAGCTCGGCAAAGTTTGCGGCTCCGTCACCTCCTCCGGTATCTACGGTATAAAGAAATCGCATACTAACGTAAATACCGTGTGTGCCTAAAGCTTGTTCCAAATATTTTTCAAATAAATGTGATAAAAAACTAGACAGAAAACAAAAGATGACAGAAAAAGAATCAACTCAAAATCATCTTTTGTTTAAAAGTTATTAAGGTTTTAGTCCAGGGACTAATCTGTAATGAAACAGAAAACTTCCAGGGGCTAGTTTAGAAAAACAGAAAACGCTTCGGTTGTAAATATGCCAACCCAAAGTAAACACGTACTTTGCCCGAAGGCGTTTTCATAAAACGGTTCGAAAAAAAGAAAAAGCTGACGAGGGGGTCCCACCCGTCAGGTTTGAATTTCAAAACAGAGTCCACCGGCGCTCGAGGGCTGCGGTGGTCGCCGGTGTTGATCCACGGCGAGGTAGGGGGAGTGGATGGTACCTACGGACTCACGGTGCCCTCCCGCGTCTGTGGGTGGTGGAGTTGGTCATCTGCGAGCACCATGTCGACGGCGGCCTTCACTCCGGCGGACGGCGGTTCGGGTGGTGGTGGATCTCGCCGAGGAGAGCTGCAGGCGCCAAATTGAGGCTAAGGTCAGAAGAGTGGGTGCACTAGAAGGTTTCTGACACGGTCTGGGAGGCGGAGGTGTCCTCATCGGAGAGAATCATGCCGGAGCCCGAGGCGGATCGGGGCGGCCGGAGTCGGGGAAGAAGACCTCCTTGAGGCCCTCCTAGTGACTGGGCGTGGTTCTGGTGAGGTGGAGGGGTGATGCCTGGTCGAAGGCGAGCTCAGGGCGCTATTTATAGCCGGCCCGAGGCGGTTACCGAGATCTGGATAACTCCGGCGAGTGATTACGGTGAGGCAATGGTTGGGCAGGTGGTTTAGGTGGCTGGGCATCATCGCATTGGTCTACTAGATCCGTTCAAGGGCTAAACTTGGCCTGACTTGGGTGATACTCCACGTTCTCGACGGAACGGCCTCGCGACCACGTCGGTGGCAGAGAGCGCGCTCTGCGCCTCTTAGGCCACGGCGACGGTGCTGCAGCGTGCACAGGGGAGGGGATGGCCACGCAGAGGCCTCTGGTGGCTTGGGCGGTGCTGGACGGCGCCGAAAGGCGGGGCTGGCCCCTGCTGGCCGCCACGGGTGGTTCTGCCACCGCAGAAGATGTCGACGCTGGCGGGACACATCGCCACCGATGCTTGCGCCCGTCCAAATGATCGTGCGACGCACTGGATAAGGAGAAGGAGCAGGGAGTAAGGCGCCAACGTGCACACTGGTGAGATTGACTCCGCGATGCTGAAGAAATGACACCGACGAGAGACTGAATCACTGAAATCTGAATTTTTTGAATTTAGACAGCAACAGTGCACGCTAGGTGTTCGATGAAATGTTTTTGGCATGTGGAAAATTTTTCTCGAGCTGATCTTTGGTGAGGTGACCTCTCAATGCATCAAGGGGCTGCCTGATTTTTCTCAGAATTTTTGGAGAAGAAAAAGAATGAATTTCACCAAATTTGGCAAATCTGGTTCAAACTTGCAGCAAGCAAATTTTGAAAAATTTGAATTGTGGACCAGTGGATCTTGATGGATCTAGGTTGAGGGTACTAAGGACTAGCCATAGGAGTTTAATTGGGACCAAAACTCAAAAGGAAACTTGTAGTTCCTTTGTAAGTCACCTAGGTCCAAAATAAAAGACAGGAATTGTTTTGAGGATAAAATAAATAGAATAAAAATCAAAAATGGGTTGAAACTTGCTGGAATGGGATGTTTGACTTGACCCAAAGTAGGGAGTGGGTTTTGGAATAAAATTTTCAATCTAGGTCATGGCAAGAGAAAAAAATTGAATGGAGAAGAATCAATCCATAAGTCAGAGGGATATTCTTTTTAATAAAAGAAATATTAAGAAACCCCAAGATTCTCTGTGTTGACTCAACACATGTTGAAAAACCCTCAAGACCAAAATCAATATTGAGATGGGCTCATAAAAAATATTTGTCAAAAATAAATGATTAGAGAAGAAGAGTCCTTCTTAAAAAAATCCAAGTAACCTCCTTTAAATCAAATAAAGATTTTTAAAAACCAAATCAATTTTTTTGGAGTGTTACACTTATGGTCGTTGCTGGGTTATTGGGTAGCTTCACTGACTTTGTTCATTTGGTCTTCACAACAGGTTCTGGCGATGGAGGTGGCGAAGGTGTACTTCTAGTAACAGAACATGTGATGGCCAATGGGAAAACAGCTACATGTGCCATAGGTTCAACTACTCTTTCTTTGGTTTCTAGCTCTTGAAAACCTTCGAAAGCCATAATTTCCAAGTCATCATCAGATGTGGCTTCAACAGTTGGTTCACCTTTAGTTGATGTCAAATCAACTTGTGTTATGTTCCTTTGTCCCTTTCTTTGCCTTTGTTATATTCTTGTATTTACTTATCATAGAGCTGTTCATAGAGAGACAACATTAAATTCTGTTTAAAAAATGAGAACAAATGAAAAAAGAGAAGGCACACATACCAAGCTGTACTTGCAACCACCGATAGCTCAAGTGGCTGGATTGGCTGAACTAGCTCAAGTGGCTCAAGTTGTGTTTGTTTTAGTTCTTCTAGTTGTTCTAGGGTTGCTTGTCCTTCTGCCCCTTCTTCTAGCGCTTTATGATCCTCTGCATTTTTGGCGCCCCATTGATCATCATCTTCAAATGATGGATCCACGGGATTGGTACAAATCCTAGCAATGTGCCCTAGTCCCCCACATCTTTTGCACTTCGGCCTTTACGTGTACCTCCCTCTACACTTGATCTTATCATGTTCTTCCTCGGCCTTCCTGGTGGTCTAAATAAATCTGGAGCGTGAAGTTTAAAACCTGGATCGATGATGTTACATTGGTCTTTTCCCAACAATGCATGCACGTTCTCGGCATATGTTGCCTTAATTAAACTTCGCAATAGAGAAGTATTCAGACACATACTGATCAACCTCACCAAGTTCACCCCTGATGAGGGTCATAAAAAACAAGGCATGTATGCATGGCTGCCCATGGATCTGCCATTGGAGTTCGCAAGACAGATCGTGATTGGATCGCGAAGATGTTCGACTACATCAACCACGTTTCTTAACGCTTCCGCTTAGCGATCTACAAGGGCATGTGGATGCAAACTCTCCTCTCATAGATGCTCATCTCCTAGTTTGATCTTGGTGAGTGTAGAAATTTTTTAGTTTCCCATGCAACGTTCTCCAACAAGATGCTTCTCAATCTATTTGCTAGCCATCATTTGTACTAAGTAGAAATACTACTTGTGCATCTGAAATACTTAAACCCAGTTTTGCCATATGAGTCCACCATACCTACATATATGTGGTATTTTCGTGCCGTTCAAAGTAAATTTCTAAGTGCCATCTCTAATTTTCAAAATGAATTTCTTTTTTGTGTGATCGTACCGTGCATGAAGTGGCAGGCGGTGGCCAATATTTTCCATGCTAGATGTGTTATTCTCAAGATGAGTGTTTTATTCACTTGTCATTGCACAAGAGTACGGTGTTAATAGGGATGCCCGGTCCCGAAATGAAAAATAAATTTACTTTATGTTGTCAAATAATAAATTCCTTGGGAAGTGTTGGTATGGACGGTACCTGCCTATGATATATCTACTATGGAAAGTGTTGGGAATTACTCGGTCATTTTTGTTGACGGGAAAAGTATGTCTCTCAAAAAAATTTATCTCTCAATTTAAGCTTTGAGCTCTGGCACCTCTACAAATCTCTGCTTCCCTCTGCGAAGGGCCTATCCATTTACTTTATGCAATTTTTTTATTTGAGTCCCCATGTTCTCTTCTAAAGCACCAACTAGGGAGCACTATGATTATACTTGAGCATTGGATGTAGATAATATGCGAGTGTGTTTCGTGAATGGATCAATGATTGAGCATGATGGGCTATGGATAACTTTCCTTGGTGTTGATATTTTGAAAGACATGGTCGCTTGTTGATATGCTTGAGTATTGAAATCTTCATGTCAAGAATAGACTATTGCTTTGAACCATATAAAAGTCCAAATGTCCATGCTACAAAAAGAAAATAATATGTGATGAACATGTTAGGCAACATTCCACATATAAAATTATGTTTTTATCATTTACCTACTCGAGGACGAGCAGGAATTAAGCTTGGGGATGCTGATACGTCTCCAACGTATCTATAATTTTTTATTGTTCAATGTTGTTATATTATCATTCTTGGATGTTTTACAATCATTTTATAGCAACTTTATATGATTTTTTAGGACTAACCTATTGACATAGTGCCTAGTGCCAGTTGCTGTTTTTCCTTGTTTTTTACTTCACGAAATATCTATACCAAACAGAGTCCAAACGCAGCGATACTTTTTGGAGATTTATTTTGGACTAGAAGGAAACTTGGGAGCCAAGGAAGTGGAGGAGGGAAGTGAAAGTGCTAGTTATCGACTAGAGGGGGTGAATAGAGATTTTTATGGAAGTCTTCAAAGCACGAGGTCTTTGAAGACAAACAATCAATTTGAACCTATATGATATGCAGCGGGAGATGAACTACACTAGACAGACCATAGTCAAGTAAATAATTTGGTGAAAGCACGAAGACTAATGGCAGTTAGGTAGTACGGATCGGAATGGAAGATAGAATGAAGCCAAACAGATAACAGTCTTCACACAGTGAAGTCAAACAGATCAGGTAAGCAAGAAATGACTTCATGAACACAAACTGAAATGTAAATGAGTTTGAAGATAGAACCAGTAGCTTGGTGAAGACAAGGATTTGGTAGACCAGTTCCAGTTATTGTGACAACTGTACGTCTGGTTAGGGAGGCTGAGACTGAACTCAGAGACTGTGTCTTCACCTTATTCCCCTTGAGCTAAGGACACCCAGTCCTCGCCCAATCACTGTGGTAAGTCTTCAAGGTAGACTTCCAAACCTTCACAGACTCCGTTCACTGGTGATCCACAATGACTCTTGGATCCTCATAATGTGACACCTTACCTGCTGGAGGTACATAGTCCTCAAGTGTAACAAGTCTTCAGGTCACGCGGATAGAAAGACTTCAATGATGCCTAACACTCTTTGGCTCTGGGTGTTTTGGCTTTGTCCTCGCAAGGATCTCTCTCTCTCTCTCTCAAAGGCTTTGGTGGTGGGTTGCTCTCAAAATTACAAAAGTCATGCACTAACTCGGAGCAGCCACCAATTTATGGTGTAGGGGGTGGGCTATTTATAGCCAGGAGGCAACCTGACATAATATGTCCAAAATGACCCTGGGTCACTAAGGAACTGACACGTGTCCAATGGTCGGATTTCAAACACACGCGGCAGCTTGGCTTGGGCTACAATAAAAGCTGACTCATCCAACTCTGGATAATATTTGCTCTCATTGTATTCAGTCGAAGACATAGGATTTGGGTTGAGCATCACATCAGTCTTCTAACTTTGTTCACTTGGACCCCACTTAACAGTTCGGTGGTTCCTATGAATCAATAAAGAAGAAAAGGAAACTACGAAAGAAACTATGTCTTCGCACTCCATAGTCTTCACTTGAATGTCTTCATACGTCATTATCTTCAACGTGAATGTCTTCAATGTCTTCATAAATTTTTAGGGGTCATCTCTGGTAGGTAATCCGAATCAATGAGGGACAACTACCTATGTTGTCCTACAATTCTCACAAAAACATTAGTCCCTCAACCATGTTTGTCGTCAATACTCCAAAACCAACAAGGGGTGTGATACGTCCATTTTGCATCATGTTTACCTACTGTTATTTATGATGTTTTTATCCATAATACTTCTTTTTGGAGTAATTCTAATGCCTTTTCTCTCATAATATGAAAGGTACACACAAAGAGGGAGAATTCCGGCAGCTGGAAATCTGGACCTGAAAAAGCTACGTCAGGCCACCTATTCTGCACAACTCCAAATGAGCTGAAACTTTATAGGGAATTTTTATGGAATATATGAGAAATATTGGAGCCAATAAGTACCAGAGGGGCCCCACCAGGTGGGCACAACCCACCTGGGTGCGCCAGGGATCCCAGGCGCGCCCTGGTGAGTTGTGCTCCCCTCAGCCCACCTCCGGTGCCCATCTACTGGTATATAGATCATGTTTACCTAGAAAAATAAGGAGAGGAATTTCGGGACGGAGCAGCGCCGTCTCGAGGCGGAACTTGGCCTGGAGCACTTTTTCCCTCCGGCGGAGCGATTCCGTCGAGGGAACTTCCCTCCCGGAGGGGGAAATCAGCATCATCATCATCACCAACAACTCTCCCATCTTGGGGAGGGCAATCTCCATCAACATCTTCAACAACACCATCTCCTCTCAAACCCTAGTTCATCTCTTGTGTTCAATCTTTGTACCGGAACTATAAATTGGTGCTTGTGGGTGACTAGTAGTGTTGATTACATCTTGTAGTTGATTACTATATGGTTTATTTGGTGGAATATTATATGTTCAGATCCAATATGCTATTTAACACCCCTCTGATCTTGAGCATGATTATCATTTGTGAGTAGTTACTTTTGTTCTTGAGGTCATGGGAGAAATCATGTTGCAAGTAATCATGTGAAGTTGATATGTGTTCGATATTTTGATGGTATGTATGTAGTGATTCCCTTAGTGGTGTCATGTGAATGTTGACTACTTGACACTTGACCATATTTGGGCCTAAGGGAATGCATTGTGGAGTAGTTATTAGATGATGGGTTGCGAGAGTGACAGAAGCTTAAACCCTAGTTTATGTGCTATTCCGTAAGGAACCGAATGGATCCAAAAGGTTAATGCTATGGTTAGAATTTATTCTTAATACTTTTCTCGTAGTTGTAGATGCTTGCGAGGGGGTTAATCATAAGTAGGAGGTTTGTTCAAGTAAGAACAGTACCTAAGCACCGGTCCACCCACATATCAAATTATCGAAGTAGCAAACACGAATCGAATCAACATGATGAAAGTGACTAGATGAAATTCCCGTGTACCCTCAAGAACGCTTTGCCTATTATAAGAGATGTTTTGGCCTGTCCTTTGCCTGAAAAGGAGTGGTCTACCTTGGTGCACTTTTGTTACCGTTACCGTTACTTGCTTGTTACAAATTATCTTGCTATCAAACTACTCTACTACCTACAATTTCAGCACTTGCAGACATTACCTTGCCGAAAACCACTTGTCATTTCCATCTGCTCCTCGTTGGGTTCGACACTCTTACTTATAAAAAAGGCTACAATTGATCCCATATACTTGTGGGTCATCAAGGCTATTTTCTGGCACCGTTGCCCGGGAGTGAAGCGCTTTTGGTAAGTGGAAATTCGTAAGGAAAAATTATTACTACGTGCTGAAATTTATTGTCACTTGTTACTATGGAAAACCATCCTTTGAGTGGTTTGTTCGGGGTATCTTCACCTTGACTGGAACTACAATTAGTTACCCCTCAACCTACTACACCTACTGAATGAATATTAAATTCCTTCGGGTATGATAGAACAACTGCTAGCTAATCCTTATGCAGGAGATGGAACTGAACATCCTGATATGCACTTGATATATGTGGAAGAAATTTTTGGATAGTTTAAGCTTGCAGGTTTACCCGGAGATGAAGTTAAGAAGAAGGTTTTACCTTTATATTTTAAGGGAAAAGAATTGGCATGGTATAGGCTATGCGATGATATTGGATCTTGGAGTTGTAATCGATTGAAATTGGAGTTTAACCAAGAAATTTACCCTATGCATCTAGTTCATCATGATCGGAATTATATATATAATTTTTGGCCTCGTGAAGGAGAAAGTATCGCTCTAGCTTGGGGGAGGCTTAAGTCAATGATATATTCATGCCCCAATCATGAGATCTCAAGAGAAAGTATTATCCAGAATTTTTATGCTCGGCTTTCTCATAATGATCGATCCATGCTTGATACTTCTTGTGCTGGTTCTTTTATGAAGATGAATATTGAATTCCGGTGGGATCTTTTGGAAAGAATTAAACGCAACTCTGAAGATTGGGAACTCGACGAATGTAAAGAGCCAGGAATTAAGCTTAATTATGATTGTGTTAAATCTTTTATGAATACCGGTGCTTTTCAAAAGTTTGGCACTAAATATGGACCTGACTCTGAGATAGTAGCCTCCTTTTTTGAATCATTTGCTACTCATGTTGATCTCCCTAAGGAGAAGTGGTTTAAATATCACCCAGCTATTAAAGAAGAAATTAGAGAACCGGTACTAGCTAAAGAGGAAACTATTATTTATAATGTTGATCCAGTTGTTCCTACTGCTTACACTATAGAAAAAGACACATCCGTGACATTTTGGGCCGGACAAAAAAATTCTGTCATACTTATGACACTTCTATGACGATAATTGTGACAAAACCCGGTATCATCATAGATGTGGTGGGCTCCTACTTCTATGACGGAAAATCCTGACAGAAAATGGGCTTTTCATCCTGGGTGGGCTGGAGATGCAGCTGCATGACATTCTTTGGGCCGTCCATGACGGAGAAAACTATGGTAGAAGCAAGGAAGAGGAAAATATCAGGGGAGTTCCCGGTTACGGTGGGTGGTCGGGGGCCGAGCGATGCGCGTTTCTCTCATACGTACGCACGTGTGTGCGAGCCGTTGCGCTCTAATTGAACCCAAGCGAGGCATTGGGCTCTAACTGAATCCAAGCGATTGCACTGCAGGCTACGCGTTACTGAACCCGAGCGATCGATCGATCCCTTGTTGTTAACTGAACCCGAGTGATTCCTTCGCTACTACTGCTAACTGAAGCCGATCGAACACAACAGTGAGTGTTGTTGGGGGCTTTGGATGAACAGTTCCCGATGGGGGTCGAATGAACAGGACCCCGTGGTAGTACATGTCGTTGTTGCTAGATGAACAAGACCCCGATCGATCGAGCCAGTGGATGAACAGGACCCTGTGGAGGGCTGGATGAACAGGACCCCGTGGAGGGCTAGTTGAACAGTAGCCGATGGAGGGCTGGTTGAACAGTAACTGGTGGAGGTTTGGTTGAACAGGACCCCCGTGGAGAGGGCTTGTTGAATAGTAGCCGGTGGAGGAGCGTGCGGTGGAGGTTGGATGAACAGGAGCCCGTGGATTAACAGTTGCAGGTGGAGGCTGGAGGAGGTCGACGGTGGATGAATAGGAGCCCGTGGAGGCTGGAGGAGGTCGACGGTGGAGATGAACAGTATCTCGTGGAGTCCCGTTTTGCGGTACGCCACACCCCTCCCGATGAATAGGACCCCCGTTTCGACAGTAGCGCTCCAACACAAGTCCGTTTCCTCCGTTTTGCGGTACGCCACACCCCTCCCGATCAACAGGACCCCATTTCGACCGTAGGAGGTCCATTTCCTTCGTTTTGTGGTACGCCAGGCCCCTCCCGATGAACAGGATCCCGTTTCCACCGTGGCCGGTCGAACACAAGGTCGTTTCCTCTATTCTGCGGTACGCTAGGCCTCGTTTCTATCGCCTGTTCTGTCCAAGCCGGTTGGCTCCCGATGAACAGCACGTGTTCCGTTGCCTCCCGATGAACACGACTCATTTCGTTGCCTCCCCAGGAACACGACGACGACTTAGTTTCTCTGTTCTGACCCAGCCACAGCCATGTACACAAGCCCTTGGGATACGTATGCGCGAGTAGGCATTCGAGACCCCGCCCGTATGTACGTACGTGGCCGTATTTACTCTCTTGCACCCTGGCCGTTGTATGTATGTGTACATGCTACATGCGCGCCTCTACTACCACACGTGCACGCCTCTACTACCACACGTTCCCTTCCTTACACGGCCACGGTTCATCACTGCAACCTGCAGACAGACCGATCGACCAGTATGTACATACACGTTCGCGACCAGAATGACAACGCTACATACGCTTCGACTGGGTGGGTCCCAACTGTCAGGCACTTCCTTGTGTGTGAATATGTAGCTTGTGGGTCCCATCAGTCAGGGGGCGAATCGTTTTTTTGCCCATAATATGGACGCACTTCCTTGCGTGCGAAGATGTAGCTGGTGGGTCCCAGCAGTCAAGGGGCGAATCATTTTTTTGCCCGTAATATGGACGCACTTCCTTGCGTGTGAAGATGTAGCTGGTGGGTCCCAGTAGTTAGGGGGAAGCATTTTTATCGTGAAATACGGTGGCCCGTCCGATGGGTCCTTGCTGTCAGGTGGAGGAATAGTTATTTTCCGCGTACTAAGGAGGCACTTCCTTGCTGCAGCCATGGACCCAACTGTTAGTCTCTCCATGTACAGTACTCTTCCGATGGGAGTCGGTCATTGACCACATTGACCACGCCGCGCAGAGAACACCAAGGCGGTGGACGATGGCAAGGCCTACGAAGGGGACGATGTGGAGCCAGGGAAGACGCGGCTATGGATGCCCACGCGAAGAGGAGTACGAGGGTTCATTGGTTCAGCTGCGGTGTGAGGATGCCGTCATCGCAGGGCCTGGCTAGCGGTGGGAGTGGTTGGGGGAGGTGAGGCCTCCGCAGCAGCATAGCCAGCCACGGGAGGCAGAAGTAGGCGGCACGACCGGCGCTCCTTTGGGCGACTGGAGCAAGAAGACCAGAGGTTGAAGAATCACAACGGCCGTTGGATGGACATTGTACGGTCACTGCAGCTAGAATCGTTTATATTGACTAAGTTGACAAAGCCCTTGGTATGCGTCAACTTAGTAGGCCCACAGGCCAGCCTCCGAAATGGTGCACCCCAGATGTTAGGGGGAGGAATCATTTTTTAGGCGGCTGAAGGTAGAATATCCGAGATTGAAGAAGAAGCACGACATCTGTTGGATGGACATCCAATGGACACTGCTGCTAGAACCATGTGTTGACTATAAGTTGATAAAGCCTTGCATACGCATCAACTTAGTAGGCCCACAAGTGTGTGGCAGAGAACTTATAGCCCATTTGCGATTTGTAAGAATGTACAACCCAATTTTGAATTCTAATGGAATTTACTACAACCCATTTACAGTTTGTTAAAAGTACATCCCATTTTCTAGCTAGGACAACGATTAATAATTTCAACCAACCGTTCAAAACAGAGTTCAATAAAATTTCCCACATTTTGATGGGATCCAAAATATTTTTATCCCAAAATTTCTAGTCAGATTAAATACAATTTGAATATAAATTTGTATTACGTAAAAATCCAATGAAACATTGCACGCGCAAAAATTAATGAAATTAAAATTATCAAAATCCAGAAATATTATTTTATAAAGTAATTACGTGTTTGGTGCATTTTTTATAGTTACTGCCCAGTTTTTATAATTACAACCCATTTACTATTTATTAAAGCCCATTTTCTTGTTAAGCCTAATGCATCCCTCCTAGGAAAGATTTGCAGCCCAGCGAGGCGGAGAATAACAAGTTGACCTTGCCTGGTGTCATGGAATTGTCATGGTAGATGTCTTAGTGAAAGGACTTAGTCGTGGAGCCATCGCAACTAGGAAGCTTGAAGGGGTTAATCGGGACAAAGGACACGAGATTTATACTGGTTCGGACCCTTACGATGAAGGTAAAAGCGCACGGTCCAGTTTTGAGTGGGATTGCTTATGTCTCGATAACCAGGGAGCAAATCGCTTGACCTAGCTCTCGAGTTGATGTTTACTTGCCCTGAGTCGCCGCCGGGCCGTCCCTTTATATACAAAGGCCAACGCCCAGTGGCTCTACAGAGTCCCGGCCGGCTCATAAACAGTGTTCGGCTCGGTCTCCCAATATTTCTTGTCTTACAATACAAGTAATGCATACATGGCGGTTTGTCACTACGGGCCTTAAGTCGCCTCTGGGCTTATGGGCCCTTCCTGAACCGTCATCTTCAACCTTGGTCCTGGGCTTCAAAATACTCACAGATATGACCCGACCCCTCCTGGGCGGGTCATACCTAATAATCATATCCCCAACATTAGGCCCCAGATTGATTTGAACTGGTTCATGTCAATCTTTGATACTTAAGAATAATCTTCTTCTCCTTGCTTATGAAGCCTTTGTAACCCGCCATGACGTCATCCTTCGAATTTGTCGTAACCCGCCATGACGTCACCTTCCATAAATGCATGCTTTGTCCAATATATCTCAATGGATCTTTGTCTTAATGACCGTCCGAAAATCGAGGCGCCTTTGCAGTTGGATAACTATGTTTTTCAGCCTCCTTGTTTTTCGCGCCTACTTAACAGCCTTTTCCTTATAAATAGACCCGACTAGGTTTTTTCTCATTCCCCCATTTCGCATCTTCTTCCTATCTCCCCCATATGCTACTGGAGCTCCGCCGCCGTCGCCACCGCGCACTTCACCCTCGTCGAGCTTGGCCGCTGCATTGACCTGATTCTGACCAGAGAACGACAACACTCCTCCTCCGCAGATCCTCCGTAGTAAGTACTTCTCCTTTCCGTGCCATAGATCTGCACTAGGGCTAGTGTGTTCTTCTGTACTGGCCACAGTTCATCCAAGTTCTTCGCTCTTGCCTCTGTTGTAGCTTGTTTGATCCAGTAACAGCATGGATCTCGTGCGGTTATTGTTCCGCATCCATTTTTAGTAGTAGCAGATCTCCTTGCTTTGTAGAACAACCCCATCAGAACGCATGAACTCCTCTGCACCCTATTTCTAGGTCTAGTAAATTTTCTTTTCTGAACATTTGTTTGATCCAAAATAACCGCTGCAAGTTATGAAACCTATTTGTACAACACTTAGGCAAAATCTGTATTTGTTTGATTTATCTAGTCATGGCGACTCTGATCTCTGGCTTTAAGGAAGTAATAATCTGAACCACCCCTGTTAGTTTAAATAATGCTGACGGCTTATAGAGCCTATGGCGGCTTAACTAACCAGGACATAATTATCTTTATACCATTAGGCCCCTTCATAAGCCGCCATTTTTTGAATATGCACTGTAATATCTTTATCTTCCCCGGCTTAAATTTGAGCCGGCCCTTTTACTTTGTTTTAGGCTTTCAATCAGAATGGCACCCAATGCACCTACCTCCTGCAACTGGGTTAAATCCATTGTCACTGGTAGCACCTTGAATGACTTTGTGAAGACCGGCTATCTGCCGAAGAAAGAAGTCATGCCTTATCGCGCTCCTAACCCGGATGAGGAATTTCCTCAACCCAGAGATAGAGAGGTCATTGTTTTCACAGATCATATGAACCGGGGATTTACTCCTCCCAGCTCAAAATTCTTTCAGAGATGTGCTGAACTTCTTTGACCTCTGCCCACAAGATATCGGACCCAATTCCGTGTCTAATATTTGCAATTTCCAAGTGTTCAGCGAAGTTTACCTTAGTGAAGAACCCAATTTACTGCTTTTTAGAGAGCTGTTTTACTTGAACCGCCAGACGGAATGTGCCAACAGCCAGAGCTTGGAACTTGGCGGAGTTTCGATTCAGCGCCGCAGGGATGTGATCTTTCCTTATGCTAACCCGCCAAGCCACCCCAAAGACTGGAGCATGACATGGTTCTACTGCAAGGATACCTCTCCGGCTGACGAGAACCCTCTGCCCGGCTTTCACGCCCTTCGTCTTGAAACCAATCATCCTCTACCTGACAAGATTACCGCTACGGAACATAAATCTCTCGCTTCTACCTTGGCCAAGATCAAGGCTCTGCTGGGGAACGGGTTCACTGGTATTGACCTGGTCCGGGTTTGGCTTGCCTGGCGAGTTATTGCATTGAGCCGCCGCACTGGCTTGATGTGCAAATATACTGGTGCCAAAAATGATCCTTTGCGTCACAACCCTGATGACTTACCTGCCCATGTTATTGATGACATGACCAAGTCTCTTCTCAATGAGAGTCTGGCGGATTGTGGCAAAGTGGGGCTAGCCCCTTTCTGCAAAGATAACCCGGCTCCAAAGGTAAACCGCCCACATGAAATGATTATTTTATTTTCTTAATGTTTCACCCATACTCATGAATATGCTTAATCCTTGTAGGCAGGTGATAATTTTTGGAAAGTTAAATATGATCATTAGGCTGCCAAGAGAGCAAGAAAAGAAAGCTGCCAGGAAAGAAGTTGTCAAAAAGAAGGGCAAGAAGGCTACCGCTTCTGACCTGCTTCGGCTAGCGGACTCTTCTGAGTCGGAGGTAGCCCTTGATTCCCTTGGCTTATTTTTTAACCATCTTATTGACACTGATCATCAGCAGGAGGACACCGGAGCAAGCCGTAACAAGGCTGATGAGGTAACTATCCTTTCCTCCGACTCTGAGCCTTTGCCAAGACAGAAAATCTGTAGAGTGACCCGGAAAGTAAGATTTTCTCATCCTTTAGCTCATCACGACCCTCAATTTCTTTT
The DNA here is from genome assembly GCF_018294505.1 of Triticum aestivum. Classification (NCBI taxonomy): domain Eukaryota; kingdom Viridiplantae; phylum Streptophyta; class Magnoliopsida; order Poales; family Poaceae; genus Triticum; species Triticum aestivum. The sequence continues at coordinate 722,580,668 of NC_057801.1, forward strand.
GAAGCGGCAAATTCATGAGAGCCGGAGGCAGACCCGGACCAGCAAGGACGCAGAGCTCTCCTCCGGCTTACTAAACACTCCAAGGAAACGCCAGAATGAGGTCACTTCTGTTTTAAATAAATTTTACCCCTTGGCGGGTCTCTTTCGTCAACCACTAAATCCCTCTGACTCGGATTATCAGGATACTTCCCCTTCCTCCGACGAGTCATTACTGTCCAATCTGCCAACCTTTAAGACTGCACCGGGGTATAATAAGCCACTCATTTTGTATTTATTTTAATCTTCTTGCATCTGTATTAATCCTTTTATTTTGACGCAGTGGTCAAGCCAAGCCCAACAAAAGGGTTAGGAAGAACAAACCAGCTGAAGATAGAGTTGCAACTGAACCGGCTCTTGAAACAACCGTGCCGAACTCAAGTGCTCATGAGCCGCCATCTAAGCCAGCGCAAGACGTACCACCTCCTGCTACTGACCTGCCCACTGATCAAGCTGTTGATGACTCAGAAAATCACAAGGCTCCAAGTTCGGTCCGGACAGATGATCCTTCCAATGCTTATGTAGAGATCACCAGAACCGGCTATGCTGAACCGGGAAGGCCAACTGTGCTCGCTATATGCCCCGCCAAGGAAGAACTTCTGGACCAGCGCTGAGTCAAGATGGATGTTGCTAACTATGCTCATATGAGCATTGGAGACATCTTTTCTGGCTACATGAGCCAAGTGCATAACAGCCGGAACCTCGAGATTGACATGGTGAAGCAGATGCACCAAAAATTCGAGGTATAACCCGTTCTCTTTTGTTCATTCACCTTTAGTATTCTAGCCCCCAAATCTACTGCTTATGATGCTTATGTTGTAGACTTTGATACAAACTTAGGAACATAAGAAAAAGGAAAAAAATCGGCTTACCATGTAGTCCCCAAGGGGCGGCTTAACCAATATGGTTGAGCCGGTTCTTTATATAAAAAATTCTCATAGTTCTTTGAACAGCAATACGTATTAGCTCCCAAGTGCCAAGTATTATTGCTTGCAAAATGCTTGGGACTTACTCGTATAAATGGCCATCGTATGAACCGCCATGGAAAAGAAAACTCTTTGGGACATTAGCCCCCAAGTGCCAAGTGTTATTGCTGGCAAAATGCTTGGGACTTTAATACTGCATAAATAATTTACTTGATTTGAACTTTACACTTGTATAGGCTACCACAAGTCAACTCGAGTCCGAGATGACTAATCTGAAGAGCCGCCTTGAGATCCAAGAGACGGAACTTGAGAAGGCCAACACCAAGTTCAAATTCAGTGTTTCTGAGCAGGAGAAACTAAAGAAAGAATTTGAAGCTGAAAAGAAAACCTGGGCAGATGAAAAGACCGCACTGATAAGCCGAGCTGAGAAGGCAGAGGCGGCTCTAGAAGAAGTCACTGGTGAATTATCTGGTTTAAAGCGCCATGTCTCTCAAATGGTCTCAGCCATCTTTGGTAAGTCGCCTTGCAACTGCTTTAACTATTTAAGCCTTTCAATGGATCATAAGACTAGAATTAACTCACTTGATGATGTTTATACAGGCCCCAGAAGCTCAAACTTGCACCAAAACATGCTGACCAAACTGAAGGCAGTGTACACCTTGGTGGAACAATTGTACACCGGGTCTTAACGTGTAATAGCCACGGTGGCTCTCGCGAATGAAATGCCAACTCTCCTAGTAGATGTCTTGAGGAAACTTTCCGTTCTTCCTCAACGAATCAATGAATTGAGACGGTCAGCTGCAAGAGCCGGAGCGATAAATTCTCTAAGCCGGGCCAAGGCCTGGTTACCAGAACTAGACCCGGCGGACATTGCCATTGGTTACCCTAGCCCGAAGGAGGATGGCACTCCGTTTGAAGACACAGACTTTCTCGCATGTGTCAAAGAAACACGCCCTGTGGCGACTTTGATAGCAAATGAAGTGGATCTTACCAAGTCCCAGGCGGGCTATGATGAAGAAAACCGAAGAATTCCAACGCCTTAATTTGACGTGACTAGTCTGATTCCCCCACTTCGTAAGCATACCTTTGCTCCTGAAGTTGACACGGCCGGCCTTGTTGATGCTGAAGCTGAATTTGAAGCCTTGAACAACATTGACTGGTCATCGTCAACCTTCCAGGAAAAGGAGCAGGGCGAAGGCACGGAGATGGCTAACCCGGACGCTTCAGGTCAATCATGAAGGTGAACCTGCCGTGGCGACTCATACCTGGGGTGTAAAAAAACAATGCGATCTATTTCGACTCAATGAGTCCTGTAATAGGATAGAGATAACTTTTATTTTGGCCGTGCCATCGTGCATGTTTTTAATGCTTAACATCATTAAGCCGCCGTGTTATATCCATCCATGTTACTTTTCTTCTTCCTACCGTATGCTTGATCAGGTTTTGAAAATTGTCCTGCATATGAAAACGGACTGCAAACATCTCTTGACATCGAAAAAACGGGCGGGTCAAAAGGAAAAAAAAGAGTCATAGATTAGCTTGTTGTAAAAAACAAAACTATGATCTTATGCGTAAGACTTCTTATATTTGCACCGCCGGTTTATATGACCTGGTTAATAAGGGTGATACCCCAGTCCTTGGATACCCAAAGAATTTCAAAGGTACAGTGATGCTTATGGATCGGCGACTCATTAGTCGATATTGAACCGGGTTGAAGCAATCGTATTTAAAATTTGTAAGCCTCAGAATCAATCTCAAGTCAAAAAAGGGGGGTTTCCAAAGACAATTTAAATCGAAAGAGAATAAACAATTGCAAGGCTACTGATTCGAATACGATCAGTAAACCGTTCCAGAGGGGTTTAAGCTAAGATTCGAATACGATCATGTAGCCCCCAATGGCTTTGCCGTTGCGCCGATCAAGAGGGTACCGACAGTTGTGTTCTCTTTGGTTCGAATAAGACCCATGTTTGAACAAGAAGCCCCCTAATGACCTTGAGAGTTTTTTAACGACTCTGATTCGACGATCAAAGTCGGTTCCCAAAAGGGGTTAAGCTATGATTCGAATATGATCAAGAAGCCCCCTAATGAGCTCGGCAGTGCGCCAATCAAAAGGGTACCGACATCTGTGTTCTCTTTGGTTCGAATACGACCTATATTTCAATAGGAAGCCCCCTAGTGATCATAATTTTTAACGGCTAGATTCGAATACGATCGTAAGCCGGATCAAACGGGTTTAAGCTGGATCAAATACGATCAGCCCCCAAGTGATCATGTGAGAGAATAATGACAATGGCAATGACAAATTTACCTTGGGAGAAGGAAAAAAGGATAGAGGTCCTGCTTCATTATTCATCATAATATATACATCGGTAGAATATGTACATCCGGGAGCCTATGGCTCAAGTGTAGTAGGGCCGAAGATGAGCAATATTCCATGGCCTCCAGGTCTCCTCCTCCGACTTACGTGAGTCCTTGCGCTCTCGAACATCGATAAGGCAATATGACCTGTTGTTCAAGTTCTTGCTGACCACAAAGGGTCCTTCCCAAGGTGGGGATAGCTTGTGTGCATCAGTTTGATCCTGGATGAGCCGGAGCACCAAATCTCCTTCCTGAAAGGCTTTTGTGACGCCCCCGATTCAATCGTACACTAATCATGCATGCAAACGTGTATGATCAAGATCAGGGAATCACGGGAAGATATCACAACACCACTCTAAAACATAAATAAGTCATACAAGCATCATAATACAAGACAGGGGCCTCGAGGGCTCGAATACAAGTGCTCGAACATAAATGAGTCAGCAGAAGCAACAATATCTGAGTACAGACATAAGTTAAACAAGTTGTCATAAGATGGCTAGCACAAACTGGGATACAGATCGAAAGAGGCACATGCCTCCTGCCTGGGATCCTCCTAAACTACTCCTGGTCATCATCAGCGGCCTGCACGTAGTAGTAGGCACCTCTAGAGTAGTAGTCATCGTCGACGGTGGCGTCTGGATCCTGGGCTCCAACGTCTGGTTGCGGCAACCGAGAAGAAGAGGAAAATAGGGAAAAAGAGGAAGCAAAGCAACCGTGAGTACTCATCCAAAGTACTCGCAAGCAAGGAGCTACACTACATATGCATGGGTATATGTGTAAGGAGGCAATATGAGTGGACTGAACTGCAGAATGCCAGAATAAGAGGGGGATAGCTAGTCCTATCGAAGACTACGCTTCTGGCAGCCTCTGTCTTGCAGCATGTAGAAGAGAGTAGAGTGAAGTCCTCCAAGTAGCATCACATAGCACAATCCTACCCAGCGATCCTCCCCTCGTCGCCCTGTGGAAAAGCGATCACCGGGTTGTCTGTGAAAGTTGTCTGGGTGTGTTTTATTAAGTGTCCGGTTCTAGTTGTCATAAGGTCAAGGTACAACTCCGGGTCGTCCTTTCACCGAGGGACACGGCTATTCGAATAGATTAACTTCCTTGCAGGGGTGCACCACATAACCCAACACGCTCGATCCCATTTGGCCGGACACACTTTCCTGGGTCATGCCCGGCCTCGAAAGATCAACACGTCGCAGCCCCACCTAGGCACAACAGAGAGGTCAGCACACTGGCTAAATCCTATGCACGCAGGGGTCTGGGCCCATCGCCCATTGCACACCTGCACGTTGCGAGGGCGGCCAGAAGCAGACCTAGCCTCCCTATTACAAGAGCAGGCGTTCCAGTCCAATCCGGGGCGCGTCGCTCCGTCGCTGACGTCAAGAAGGCTTCGGCTAGTACCACGACGTCGAGTGCCCATATCTTTCTCGCGTTGTTGGTTAGTGCGTATAGGCCAGTGGCCAGACTCAGATCAAATACCAAGATCTCGTTAAGCGTGTTATTATGAAGTAACCACAGACGCCGACCAGGGCCAGTCCCACCTCTCGCCTAGGTGGTCTCAACCTGCCTTGTCACTCCGCCACATAGTAACAGTCGGGGGGCGCCAGGAACCCAGGCCCACCTCTACCGGGATGGAGCCACCTGTCCTTTCAACCCCCACACTGGAATCACTTGCGGGTACTCAACGAGCAGACCCGACTTTAGTCACCATCTGTATAGCATGTATGTATGTATAGTATATACCCGTGATCACCTCCCAAGTGATCACGGCCCGATAGTATAGCAAGGCAGACTGACAAGAATGTAGGGCCAATGATGATAAACTAGCATCCTATACAAAGCATTTAGGATTGCGGGTAAGGTATCAACGACTGTAGCAACAATGACAGGCTATGCAACAGAATAGGAGTAACCAAACAGTAACATGCTACACTACTCTAATGCAAGCAGTATAGAGAAGAATAGGCGATATCTGGTGATCAAGGGGGGGGGGGGCTTGCCTGGTTGCTCTGGCAAGGAGGGGTCGTCAACTCCGTAGTCGTACTGGGTAGCCGCAGCGTCGGTCTCGGTGTCTAGCGAGAGAAGGGGGGAGAAACAATAATATAAGGCAAACATATGCGAGACAAAGCATGACATGACAATGAGCGGTGTTAGGTGTGCCCTAACGCGGTAGTAGGTGATACCGACGAAAGGGGAAAATATCCGGGAAAGTATCCCCGGTGTTTCGCGTTTTCGGACAGGTGAACCGGAGGTGAAATGTTGCAGGTTCGCTATGCTAGGAACGCGTGGCTAACAAACGGATTGCGTATTCGGATTCGTCTCGTCGTTTTGAGCAACTTTCATGTACAAAGTTTTTCCATCCGAATTACGGATTATTTTATATTAATTTTTAAAGTTTTAAATCATTTTCTGGAATTTTCTTTATCTAGTAGTTAACTCAAACATTAAACATGTCAGATTACTTTTTATACCCACTAGTGGTTAGCCTAAGTGTATGACAGTGGGGTCCAATGGTCCAGTCAGCAGGCCAGTCAAACAGTTGACCTGTCAAACTTTGACTGGTCAACAGGGTTAGTGGACCCACATGTCATAGACTAAAATTTTAACAGATTTTCTTGTTTAGTTTTAATTTAGCAATGACCCACTTCTCATACACTATTTACCTAATCAGGTAAATAAAGCAATCCTAATTATAGGGGAGGCCACATGCCTTAGGGTAGCAACTGATTTAAGTAGTAGTACCGATTAGCCTAACTAGTAACAAAATTAGCCCTAAACTAATTCTTGGGCCGGCCACCCACACACACAGAACACACACGCCACACACACCACAAAGCACACACTCAGCCATGGCCATGACCAATGGCCGATAGCAGCAGTAGGCAACACTAAGCGCACTAGCAATTAGCAACAGGCAGGAACTAGCAGCAGCAGTACGCAGCGCTAGCAGCGGAGCGAAAGCGGCGCATTACCACACAGAGGCAGTAGCGACAGTAGTCAACAGCAGCGACATGTAGTAGCAGAAACCAGTCACCTAAGAGTAGCAGGTAGCGGCAACAGCAAGGGAGCAGCAGGCACGGCAACAAGCAGCGCCGAACGCGGCGAGCAGCAGCAGCAGCACACAGAGGCAGCGGGGGCGGCGGCTACGGCGCGAGGGGAGCGGCGAACAACAAGGCCAACGAGGAGGAGCGCGGACAGGCGCGAGCTACCCACGGGGAGGGGCGCGACGAACGCGGTGAGCGGGAGTTCGGCCGCGTCAACGCAAGGTCGGGGCGGCGATTGCAGCGACGAGGAATGAGGGGGAACAGGGGGAAACGTGGGGGAACAGCGAGGCTCACCCCGGGGAGGCCGATGGCGAGCTCGGACGGGCCGAGGGCTTGCCGGAGAGCGGATCCAGGGCGGCGGAGGTCGGGGTCGAAGGTGGAAGAAGATTGTGATGGCGTCGATGCGGCGGTGATCCGGGCCAATCCGGACACGTATATGATGTAGTCGTGGACGGCGGTCTTCCTGGACAGCAGCTGACGGCGCGGGGTGGCTCCCGAGCGCAACAACGTCAATGGCACAGCGGCGACCGAGCTCGGGCGATGGCTTCGAGCGAGGAGAGAGGCAAGAGCAGGGAGGGGAGGCGATCTAGGGTTCAAGGGGACGTCGGGCGACGACTTTATAGGCGGGGGCAGGGCCGGATGGCCGCCACGCACGGCCATCGCCGGCGGATGGCCGCCACGGCACCCCTGCCTCCTGTAGCGAGAGGTGGGAGGCAAGTGGGGGTTGGCCTGGGCCGTTTTGCTATATGGGCCAAGGGGTCCAGTAGATTAGGTTTCTTTCCTTTTTACTAGTATTTTTCCATTTACTTTTCTGTTTATTTATTTAGCTATTGTTTTGTACTTTCTTTTTGCATCAAAATACTTTTGTAAATGTAAAACCTTGCCATATAATTACTATGCATTATTTTGCACGGTCACAACAAGTTTGGGTTCAAAATAATTTATTAAGTTTGAGTTTATATTTAAATGGGATAAAAAGGTGATGTTGGGCCACTGTTTTAAATATTCAGGGGCAATTTTATATTTTAAAAAAAGTTATATTTTAAAAAAATGTTAATTCTTTCATGAAAAATTGTTAGTGAATATTTGCAACCCACCGAACATTTTGTTTTACCAACTGATAAATTAATAATTTGACTTTATTTTAAATTTTAATTTGAATCGGATTTGTATCCAAGTGAGGTTTAGGAAATTAACGGCGATAACATGGCACCATTAGGAGGGGATTACTGTAGCTTAATTATCCGGACGTCACGGCTTTGGACTTAACCCGACGGTTGTGATATCGGCGCAAGTCTTGCTGGTAAATCGCTGAACGAGCTGCTGCCAAGACTCGCTGTTCATCTAACAGGTCGAGAGCCTCCTGACGCGCCTGTTCATTGTTTGCTTCAGCATAAGCCGCCACACGAGGCGAGTCATGACGGATGTCACAAGGGAGAACCGCCTCAGCTCCATAGACCATGAAGAAAGGTGTATAACCTGTAGATCTATTAAGGGTAGTGTTAATGCTCCATAACACAGAGGGTAACTCTTCAACCCATAACCCGGCGTCCTCTGCAAAGGGACTAAAAGCCGGGGCTTGATGCCTTTAAATATTTCTTGATTGGCTTGCTCGGCTTGACCGTTGGATTGGGGGTGAGCCACTGATGAAACATCAAGCCGAATGTGCTCCCGTAGGCAAAATTCTTCCATGGCGCCTTTAGACAGATTAGTGCCATTGTCAGTTATAATGCTGTGCGGAAAGCCAAAGCGAAATATCACCTTCTTCATGAATTGAACTGCCGTGGCTGTATCACACTTACTGACAGGCTCTGCCTCGATCCACTTTGTGAACTTATCAACCGCCACCAACAGGTGGGTCTTTTTATGTTTGGACCTTTTAAAAGGCCCAACCGTGTCAAGCCCCCAGACTGTGAATGGCCAGGTAATTGGAATCATTCTCAATTCTTGAGCCGGCGCATGAGCCCGTCTTGAGAACTTCTGACAACCATCACATCTACTGACCAAGTCCTCTGCATCAGCATGAGCCGTCAACCAATAGAATCCATGACGGAAGGCTTTAGCCATGAGGGATTTTGACCCGGCGTGGTGACCACAATCTCCTTCATGTATCTCACGGAGAATTTCTTGGCCTTCTTTAGGAGAGATGCAACGCTGAAACACCCCTATAACACTGCGATGATGCAACTCGCCATTGACAATCGTCATAGACTTAGATCGACGGGTTATCTGCCTCGCCAATGTTTCGTCCTCAGACAACTCGCCCCGGTCATATAAGCCAGGTATGGCACCGTCCAATTTGGAATGATATGAAGAGCCGCCACCAAATGTGCTTCTGGGTCAGGAACAACCAAATCTTCCTCCGTGGGTAGCTTGACAGAAGGGTTATGCAAAATATCCAAAAAAAGTATTAGGCGGCACCGGGTTATGCTGAGATCCCAGTCGGCTTAAAGCATCAGCCGCCTCTTTCTTTCTTCGATCAATGTGCTCCACCTGATAACCCTTGAAGTGTCCCGCAATTGCATCGACTTCACGGCGATAAGCCGCCATGAGAGGATCCTTAGAATCCCACTTGCCTGATACCTGCTGAGCCACAAGATCTGAGTCGCCGAAGCACCATACCCAGCTTAAGCTCATCTCCTTAGCCATCCGGAGACCATGGAGTAAGGCTTCATACTCAGCTGTGTTGTTAGTACAGGGAAACATTAACCGAAGCACATAACAAAATTTGTCACCTCAAGGGGAAGCCAAAACAACTCCAGCCCCCGAGCCCTCCAATTGCCTGGACCCATCAAAATGAATTGTCCAATACGTGTTGTCCGGCTTTTCTTCAGGCATCTGCAGCTTTGTCCAATCATTGATGAAATCCACCAGTGCTTGAGACTTGATAGCTGTGCGTGGCACATACTTTAAGCCATGAGGCCCAAGCTCAATGGACCATTTGGCGACTCGTCCTGTGGCCTCTCTGTTCTAAATGATATCCCCTACAGGGGCAGAACTAACCACAATGATAGGGTGGCCCAAGAAGTATTGCTTAAGCTCCCTGCTTGCCATGAACACCCCATAGACGAGCTTCTGCCAATGCGGATATCACTGCTTGGAGTCAATCAGGACCTCGCTGATGTAGTAAACCGGCCGTTGAACCAGGTGTTCCTTGCCAGCCTCCTTGCTCTCCACCACGATGGCCACGCTGACAGCATGCGTGTTAGCAGCCACATACAGTAACAAGGGCTCCTTATCAATGGGAGCAGCAAGAACCGGCGCCTCAGCCAATTGTCTCTTGAGATCTTCAAAAGCAGGGTAGCAGCGTCACTCCAGGTGAAGCAATCTGTCTTCTTCATCATTTGATATAGTGGCATGTGTCGGATTTCGGGTTCCGGCAGACCCTCAAGGTTCGAACTCTGGGGTGCGCGCGGAGATCGCACCTCCTACCTACCTATGTCTCGTCGCCTCGCAAGGATCTAAACTACACGAAGAACAACACAAGGGACACGAGGTTTATACTAGTTCGGGCCACCATTGTGGTGTAATACCCTACTCTAGTTTGTGGTGTGGTGGATTGCCTCAAGGGCTGATGATGAACAATACAAAGAAAGAACTGCCTCGCGAGAGGAGGGGTTCTTGTGTTGGTGGTTCTGGCTAAGGGTCGATTGGTCGACCTTCGGATCCCTTGCCTTGAGGGCGGCTAGTCCTATTTATAGAGCGAGGCCCTGGTCCTCTTCTCAAATATTGTGCGGGAAGGGCGCCAACAACTGGCCATTTTGAAGGGGAACATCTAGTACACTTATCCTAGCTAAAGTCGGTCTTCGCCTGCCAAAGACTCTGACAGTTTTGCCGGCTTGGGCTCCACGATGACCTCCATCCTACCGTTCTGCTGGTCTTGGTATTGTTCCACCAAAATGGTTGCCTTTGCTTGATACTCTCGCCTGCGCTTGCCCCCTTTGCACCAAAGAGGAAACAAGGACTCTGCGCAGGCCGGCGCCCGCCTGGCTTCGGTCGTCATGGCTTGCGTCACGGGAACCTCGTGAGGTACCCTGCCTTGATCTCTCCGCCTCCACGCGAGCCAGCCTGATGAGGCTGTGCCTGAGGAAGCTTCCTGTCGTCCGCCCCGCGAGGCTTGGCCCCTCGCGAGGGTCTTGAGCAAGTGTTGATGAAGATGGTCCGTACTGGGCCACTCCTTGAGCCACGCCGTAGGCCGCAGGCAGGCAAGTTTGGGTACCCCCGTTCCCAGAACACCAAAAGTAGCCCCCGGGCCCAAGGCGCGCCTGGACTTGGCTTAGCAGAGAAGCGAAGGGGCAAGTGCGAAGCGCCGCGGGCCCCAACAGCCTGCGGCCTTGGGCACCGCGTGGCGATTTGATTGGACGTGGGCGTCCCCACTTCCCCATGATGCCTCGGCAATTGCACGAATTGACAAGTCCATGCATGCAAAACGGGTCATGATTACCTGTGATCATGGAGGCCGGCGGTTGGCCTCCCTCGTCTATATGTACGGAACGGCGCGAGCCCTTCCAGTCCATCCTGTCCTGCTACTCTCTGTCTTTTTCTTTGCCCTTGCTCCACCATACGCCAATGGCACCAATCTGTCGATTTTCTATCGAAGAGAAGGGGAAGGCCCCCCGAGAGGGTCCTGGACCGCTTTCACCGAAGAAGCGGCTCGCCTCTTGCCGCAGAGAAGGGGGGGCTTGGCAGGAGGTGTCGAGGCCATGGTTTGAGCGGCCGCCTCCTGGATTCCCATTGCCCTTGTACGCCCGGATCAAGGGTCCTGAAGGCGAGGGCGCCGATAGGCACCGCCAGAGGCGCCGTCGCCGCCAGCGGATTACGGCGGTGCGCGTCGTTCCTCCCGGAGTTCACGCCGAGGGCTCCTCTCACGAGCTTGTCCTTCACACCGCCATGCCTCCTCGATCTTGGATTCGTCTTCCTCCCTCCTTCGCCTTCGAGATTCCGCCAAGGGGGCCCTTCAAACTCTGGCTGCAGCACGCCGACTGCCGGACTCCTGCGACCGAAGCGGATGTCGAGGTCGTCGCTCCGGGCAAGGTCTTCATGACCCGGGGCTGGGGCGAGATAGCCCGGGTCTGCCAATCGGAGGGGGCCCTCGTGATCCATCTGGAGTACGATGGCGCCTCCTTGATGCTCTTCAAGGTCTTCGACAAAGATGTGCGCCAGCTGGAGTGCTGTCCCAGAGGCAGCGGCCGAAGCTCGGGGAGCGGCGACGACCAGGCCTGCCGCCCGCCTTTCCAGCAGCTCCTCCAATGGCAGCGGATGTACCGAAGGGTCCAGCGACTCTTCCAGACTCTTCCTGACCCCGGCGACGAGTGACGACAGCTACGAGCCTCCGAGCTCGCGCCGTGCCCGAAGCAGGGCCGGCGCGCCCGGCGGTCGATGCATCTGATCTGGATGAGGTTGGCGCTGGCCCTGCGTGGCCCACTGTTGATGATGGCACCTGCCGTCATGGTTCCTATAGTTAGGACTCCTTGGCGCGGTGCAAGGTCCACGCGTCGGCAGCTGAGGAGTTTCCTGGCAAGGTCCCCACGTGCCTCTTCCCTCTCGCCTTTACTCCCCTTCGTGCTCTACATCCTCAGGTCCCGGCCCTCGAGCGAGCTCAGCCATCGCTGGTATGCCAGGTCGCGATGCCATGGACAAGGCCAGGAGGTGAGGGCTAGAGAGCCAGTAAGAGTCCATCAGTCGTGATGCTCAGGTACCCCCCCTTTAATGTGCAAGCGGTTCGCGCGGGTGAGAATGAAGGAGACTCCCTGATGACCTCGCCCGACGCCGCTCCTTAAAGAGATCCTGCGAGCTCACCACAAGGAAAACGAGTGTTGCCGTTACAATTGCCAGCCAGCTGCTGGTTGCTCTGGAAGGGTGACGAGGGCACTGAGGGCTTGGTGAGGTGGCGCCTTGCAGGGCTGTCGCGGCCAGAGCTCAACCACTCAGGTTTATCGACGTTGCAGGGACGGACCCATGCGCAAGCGTCGTGCCACTAGGGAGCAGCTCCATAAGTTGGTGTCAATCAAGCGGGCGATTAAGTCAAGCATGTTAAGCATGAGGGAGCAAATCCATTTAGATAGACGCAGAAAAGGCGAACACCGCTGGGTCAGGCCCGAGCGGCTTGGGGATAATGCAGCCCGAGGGGCGCCCCCAACAAAGCAAGCTAAAAACATGAACAAAAGGGATACCTGCCGCAGGGACGGACCCACGCGGCCTAGGAATGATGCAACCCTGGGGGCACTCCCAGCTGAAAATGAAACTCGAAAGATGTCACCTGATGATGTTGAAGATGAAGGGATGCTGAAGTAGCGGACGGTGTACGCCACGGAAGCCGATCTTTACGAGCCCCCAGGCCCAGGAGCCTCGGGAGGCTCCGGATGCGCTGGCGGCTCCTCGCGGACCATCTCCATCTCTGCTAGGACTGTGGAATGCCTGGCCGCTTGAGCCTCCAGGATGCTCCTCATGAGGCGCTGACGCACAACATCCGCGTTCGGCAAGCCGTAAGGCATGCGAACATAGCTGTGGGGTGGACCTTCGCAGCGTCCCACGCGTGAGGGCCAGAGGCGCTCCTGAGAGGCGGCTCGGTTGAGCCCTAGTCTGTCGATGCAGATGCGCAGCCCACCATCCTCGCCGGGATGGGGAGCTACGGCGGGTAAGCGGCGGCTGGCACTCATGACTCTTGACTCCTGCAGCTCCTGAATGATCTCGCTGACGAACTCCTGAGAGTTTGGCCCTCCTTGCCTTGCTCCTTCCTGAGGGAAACGTTCTTTGAAACACGCCTCCAAGTGGTGCCCGAGCGCCTCCCTCATGATCTTAGCAAAGTCGATGGCCCTCCAGGAGAGAGCCCCCAAGCCTTGCTCGATGAGGGCGCCGGGCGCGCCTTCCTATGCGACAGAAGGAGGCGCCCCCGAAACGGACGCGGATCCTGAGGGGCCTGCCTCCCGAGGGTTCGAACCAGGCGATGTCTTCTTCTTCTTGGGGACTGCCTCGGGAAGCCTTGCGCTCCTGTGATCTGGGTCTTCGATTGACGCGGCTTGAAAAGCACGCTCCAGAGAACACACATCATCCTGGCATCTTGAGGACGTTGTAGCCGTGATGAGTCAGGGCCATGAACTTGGCCAGAGCTGGGTAGCCAAGGATGGCATTGTACAGTAGGCGGATGTGCGCGACATCGAAGTCGATTAGCTCGGTGCGGTAGTTGTCGCGCTTACCGAAGGTAACAGGAAGGCGGACCCGCCCTATCGGGACAGTGGAACCGTATGGCACTTGGAGATTGTTGAGTGTCTCGACAGACAGGACATTGAGCCCTGCTCCGCCATCGATGAGGGTCCTGGTGACTTGCACATTGCTGATAATTGGGGAACAAAGCATCGGGAGGACTCCAGCTATGGCCGCGCACTTGAGCTGATCCGCTGAGCTGAATGTGATGGCGCACGCTGACCACCTGAGAGGGCGTGTGGCCTCGAGCTTGGGGAGGACTGCATTTACTTTGCGAGCAAACTGTTTGAAGATGCGCTGAGAGGCCGGGGCCTGAGCGCCGCCCAAGATGCAAGCAATTGCGCGCGGCTCCTGGAAGCCTCCAGCCCCCTCGTCCTGATGATGGTCTTCATTCCTCCTTGGTTATGGTGGCAGAGGAGGGAGGCTCGCGTTGCCTTGTGGGCGATCCTCGCGAGGCTGATCCCTCCAACCTCCCTCGCAAGGTTGGTCCTGCCAGCGGTCCTCGTGAGGTCGTTCACGCCACCCTTGGCGAGGGCCACGGTCTTCCCATCGTCCTCCTCCTCTTCCTCCCCCTCGGCCATAGCCCCGGTCGCTGCGCTCGGGGCGTCGGCCGACACGCACGTCCCGCACGACCTTGAGCTCTTGGCACTCATTGGTGTTGTGGGTGTGGAGGTCGTGGTACACGTAGTACCGGCTGCCCTTGGATGACTCAGGCTGATCCCTGCCTCGCTTGGTGTCCGGCTCTGCTGCAAGCACGACAGCCCCCTTGCGCTTCACGTCCTTGACCTTGGGCTTCTTCTCTTCTGGGTCGGCTGCCGGCAGCTCAAGGAGGGAAAGGCGTCCTTCCTCAGCCCTAGCACACTTGGTCGCCAAGTTGAACAGCTCCAGGGAGGTGCACAGGTCTTCATGGATCGCAAGCTCCTCTTTCATCTTGACGTCACGCACGCCGTCGGAGAAGGCTGAGATGATGGCCTCCTCAGACACCCTGGGGATCCTAAGGCGAGCGTTGTTGAAATGCTGGATGAACCTCTGCAGGGTTTCTCCTGGCTGCTGCTTGATGCGGCGCAAGTCGCTCATGGCCGGGGGTCGGTCGCGGGTGCCTTGGAAGTTGGCGATGAATCGGGTGCGCATCTTGTCCCAGGAGGAAATCGTGCCAGGAGCCAGGTTCAGGAGCCAGGTGCGGGCATCGTCCTTGAGCGCCATGGGGAACCAGTTCTCCATCACCTTCTCGTCCCCGTTGGCAGCTTCGATGCCCAGCTCATAGAGCTGGAGGAACTCCGCAGGGTCGGCCGTGCCATTGTAGCGTGGGGGCAGATCTGGCTTGAACTTGCTTGGCCAGGCCATGCTGCGCAGCTCGGCGGTGAAGGCAAGGCAGCCTGCAGTGGCCACGGGAGGCCTTTGGTGACGAAGAGCTTGATCTTGCAAGTCTCTGTGTGCTGCCGCCAGGAGCAAAGCGGGGTCTTGACACGCCGGAGCAGGACTGCGGTCGTGACGGGCCAGTGCGGGGAGCACACGGGCAGCTTGTTGGGGACGAGGGACCTCTTGGCAGCTCTTCTCTTGCTGTGCTGGCGCCGGACGGAGCGGGTCCTTTCCAGGGGCCACGTGCCTTGGGGCCAAGGCGCCTTCTTGAGGGGGAGGCGGCTGAGGCGCCCCCGGAGCTTCGTTACCCGCGCAGGGCGGGGCGCAGTGCAGCGAGAGGGATGGCGCAGGGGAGCCCCCAGCAGCGCTGACGAGCTCGGTGATGCGGGCGAGCCACTTGTCATAGAGGTCGTCGATGGGACGGTAGTGTAGGAGCTCCCACGCCAGGAGCAGCGCGGCGTGCGCGTCCGTCGGAGCGCGACGGGCGTGGGACGAGGAACCGGCTGGAGTCAGCGACGGGGTGGCGGTGCGGCCTTCTTGCCGCACCGAAGGATGCAGTGACGACGCCTGCTGCTCGTTCCCCACTGGGCAGGTGGCGGTGTTGACGGCAAGTGACGGGGAACGGCGGCGGCATCTGCCGACGGGGGCCGTCTGGGCGATGTGAGTGGCCAGAGCGGCCCGGCGCTCGGCGCGGGCCATACGAGCGTCTGACATAGATGCGAGGGACGGCGAAACATAGGGCGGCGGAAGGCGGATTCTGATGCACCCCTACCTGGCGCGCCAAATGTCGGATTTCGGGTTCCGGCAGAACCTCAAGGTTCGAACTCTGGGGTACGCGCGGAGATCGCACCTCCTACCTACCTATGTCTCGTCGCCTCGTAAGGATCTAAATACACGAAGAACAACACAAGGGACACGAGGTTTATACTAGTTCGGGCCACCATTGTGGTGTAATACCCTACTCTAGTTTGTGGTGTGGTAAATTGCCTCAGGGCTGATGATGAACAATACAAAGAAAGAACTGCCTCGCAAGTGGAGGGGTTCTTGTGTTGGTGGTTCTGGCTAAGGTTCGATTGGTCGACCTTCGGATCCCTTGCCTTGAGGGCGGCTAGTCCTATTTATAGAGCGATGTCCCGGTCCTCTTCCCAAGTATTGAGCGGGAAGGGCGCCAACAATTGGCCATTTTGAAGGGGAACATCTAGTACAGTTGTCCTGGCTAAAGTCGGTCTTCGCTTGCCAAAGACTCTAATGGTGACGCCGGCTTGGGCTCCACGATGACCTCCATCCTGCCGTTCTGCTGGTCTTGGTCTTGTTGCACCGAAATGGTTGCCTTTGCTTGATACTCTCGCCTGCGCTTGCCCCGTTTGCACCAAAGAGGAAACAAGGACTCTGCGCAGGCCGGCACCCGCCTGGCGCCCGCCTGGCTTCGGTCGTCATGGCTTGCGTCACGGGAACCTCGTGAGGTACCTTGCCTGATCTCTCCGCCTCCTCGCGAGCCAGCCTGATGAGGCTGTGCCTGAGGAAGCTTCCTGTCGTCTGCCCCGCGAGGCTTGGCCCCTCGCGAGGGTCTTGAGCATGTGTTAATGAAGATGGGCCGTACTGGGCCACTCCTTGAGCCATGCCGTAGGCCGCAGGCAGGCAATTCTGGGTACCCCCATTCCCAGAACACCGACAACATGGCCTTCTCTCCTAACCGGCTTATGAACCGGCTTAAAGCAGCGATACGATCCCAAACGCTGAACGTCATTGATACATGCTGGTTTGGCTAGAGAGGTGATGGCCTTGATCTTCTCCGGGTTAGCCTCGATGCCCCTGTTAGAAACCATAAAACCCAACAACTTTCCTGCAAGCACACCAAAAACACACTTGGTCAGATTAAGCATCATCTTATAAAACCGAAGATTGTCAAAGGTTTCCTTGAGATCATCAATCAAGGTCTCCTTCTCTCTGGATTTTACCACTATGTCATCCACATAAGCATGAACATTGCACCCAATTTGATTATGAAGGCAATTCTGTACACATCGCTGGTAAGTCGCCTGGGCACTCTTGAGCCCAAAAGGCATTGAGACATAGCAGAAGGCTCCAAACGGAGTAATGAATGTTGTCTTCTCCTGGTCCTTAACTACCATCTTGATCTGATGATAGCCAGAGTAATCCACACACATCCGCCAAGTGCTCACAACCCGCCGTAGCATCAATGATTTGATGAATACGAGGGAGAGCAAAAGGATCAGCCGGACAAGCCTTGTTTAAGTCCGTGTAATCCACACACATCTGCCAAGTGCCGTTTTTCTTGAGCACAAGTACCGGGTTAGCCAACCACTCTGGGTGAAACACTTCAATGATGAACCCAGCTGCTAAGAGCCGGGCTACTTCCTCACCAATGGCCTTCTGCCTCTCCTCATTAAACCGCTGAAGAAATTGCCTGACCGGCTTAAACTTTGGATCAATATTAAGAGTGTGCTCAGCGAGTTCTCTCAGCACACCCGACATGTCAGAAGGTTTCCATGCAAAGATGTCTCGGTTCTCATGGATGAACTCGATGAGTGCGCTTTCCTATTTGGGATCCAAATTAGCACTGATACTGAACTGCTTGGAGGAATCGCCGAGAACAAAATCAACAAGCTTAGTATCATCGGCCGACTTAAACATCATGACCGGCTCATGTTCTGTGGTTGGCTTCTTTAAAGATGTCATGTCTACCGGGTCAACATTGTCCTTGTAGAACTTCAACTCTTCTGTTGCACAGACCGATTCAGCTTAAGCCGCGTCACCTTCTTCACATTCCAAGGCCACCTTCCAGCTCCCGTGCACTGTAATAGTTCCCTTATGACCCAACATCTTGAGCTACAAGTACACATAACACGGCTGTGCCATGAATTTGGCATAAGCCGGCCGTCCAAATAGAGCATGATAAGGGCTCTTGATCTTGACTAATTCAAACGTCAATTTCTCAGCTCTGGAGTCATATTCATCCCCAAAGGCTACCTCCAATTCGATCTTACCAACTGGATACACCGATTTACCAGGTACAACTCCATGGAAAATAGTGTTGGACTGCTTAAGGTTCTTATCAGTTAGCCCCATGCGACGGAAGGTCTCATAGTAGAGGATATTTATGCTGCTGCCTCCATCCATGAGTACTTTGGTGAATTTATATCCACCCACCTGAGGGGCCACCACCAGGGCTAAGTGACCCGGATTGTCAACCCGGGGAGGGTGATCCTCCCTACTCCATATGATAGGCTGCTCGGACCATCTCAAATAACAAGGAATTGCCGGCTCAACCGCATTCACAGCCCTCTTATGAAGCTTCTGGTCTCGTTTACATAAGCTGGTGGTAAACACATGATATTGCCCACTGTTTAGCTGCTTTGGATTGCTCTGGTACCCACCTTGCTGCTGTTGCTGACCGCCCTGGCCCGACTATTGGTTATACTCACCTTCGTTTCCCTGGGAATTTTGGAAATTGGGGTTTGACCCGCCGCCTGAGCCATGAAAGCCGCCATCACCTAAGCCGCCGCCATGTCCATTGTTACCATCAAACATGTTGGAATTATTGAAGGCCTTCATGATCATACAGTCCTTCCATAAATGGGTAGCCGGCTTCTGCTGAGTGCCGTGTCTCGGACAAGGCTCATTCAACAATTGCTCAAGTGTGGGGCCTGAGCCGCCAGACCGGGAAGGTGGCCTCCCCTTGCGCCGTGGGTTGTTACCATGCGCACTAGTGTTAGCCACAAAATCCAAACTGCCGTTAGCCTTATGTTTAGTACCTGCTTGACTAGCCCGGTTGTGCCGAGGGCCCTTGCCATTGCCATTCTTCTTTCCCTTCCCTGCTTTATCATCATCAGACTCGGGATCCTTGGTACTATCAGAGTCGTCATACTTGACCAGAGCCGCCATCAGCGTGCCCATATCATTGCAATCGCGCTTGAGCCGCCCCAGCTTTTGTTTCAGAGGCAAAAAACGGCATTTTTTCTCCAACATTAAGACTGCAGAGCCGGCATCCATCTTATCAGATGAATGTATTATGGCTTTAACCCGGCGCACCCAATGGGTTGTATACTCACCCTCTTCTTGCTTGCAATTTTTCAGATCCACAATCGACATAGGATGCTTGCATGTGTCTTTGAAATTATGGATGAACCGGGCTTTTAGCTCCGCCCATGAACTGATTGAATTAGGCGGCAGGCCTTTCAACCAAGTGCGGGCAGTTCCATCCAATATCATGGTAAAATACTTCTCCATTGCAGCATCACTGACTTCCAATAACTCCATAGCCATCTCGTAACTTTTGATCCATGCCCCGGGCTGTAAGTCGGCCGTATAGTTCGGCACCTTCCTAGGCCCCTTAAAATCTTTGGGCAAACGCTCATTATGTAGAGCCGGCACTAGCCATGGGACTCCTTCGGTCCGGGTGACTATACCTGCCTCGATAGAAGTCGTTGGATAAACCGGATACGGCTGGTAAGTCATCAACTAAGCCGCCTGCTCAGTCGCCTGCTGAGCTGCTCGCTCTTCCTCTTGACGTATTCTGTCTTGGTCTACCAAATTAACGGCCTCATGGCGCACCGGGTTATGCACACCGGGCTGGTCACGGTGCCTGACATTGCTTGAAACGGTCACTGAATCCATGTGCCTACTATAACTCGGGCTTCGGCTTGGACGAGGAGTTGAGTGGATCCTGTCTCGGCTGTATGAGTACGCCTCCTGCTGTGCTAAGGCCGTATGAAGAAGTTCCCTGACCCGGCGAGTTTCAACCGCCGCCGGAGAGTCACCATCAATTGGGAGAGCCGCCAATTGTGCCGCTGCCTCTATCATGTTCTCCAACAGGTTAAATAGTGACCCGGCGGTGTTGGTATATATTGGGGTGGCGCCGTGTCTACGCGGGGAGGTCCCATCACCTGCGGTTGAAAAGGCGTGCCGTCCCCGGGTGTTGCAACACGGTCTGCTCCTGCACGCGGAGAGAGCCACGGCGGGTTACCTGTACATGGGGAGAGCCCTGACGGGTTACTGGGCCCTGCCCCTGGCGTGTGAAAGAGATTTCGAGGATCATAAACCGGGGGGAGTCGAGACTGAGCCATCTGATGCCTTCTACTCATGACCTCATTAGCCACATTCTGGTCTTGCATGAGCCGGAAAGTATGTGCCTGGATCTGCCGAGCCTGAAGATCCAGAGCCGCCCGCTCTGCGGTTATCCTGACATCTTCCATTACTTGGTCCTCTTTAGCCTGCACCATATCCAATTTTAACTGTGCCACCTCCGCATCATGACGAGCTTGATCCGTCGGGTTGACTACGGCGGTTAACAGGGTGGTCAGTTTGTCTATGAGATCCATCAACACCTGAGCCGGCGAGCGCACTAGGCCTCCTGCCCCGGCTGCTGCTGGCCCGGAGGTTATGGCTGCTACAGCTGTGGAATCTTGGATAGGTTGTGTGCCGGCCATGAAGATCCCAACCCTGCTCGGTGGCTCGAAGCAATCCGGAATACTGCTACCAATGAAACAGCCCCCAAGCCCGCCATCCTGCAGTTGATACAACGAATCTGTCTCACTTGTGGATGACTCACCATCAGAGTAGATGGCCGTCTCACCGTCAGAGGCAGATCCTTCAAAGAGTCCTTCGTGGATGCATCCCACGAAGGCACACTTTACCGCCGGCGGAGCCCGGGCGGGTCTCGCACGCTGAGCCGTCTTGACAAGGTCGGTGCAGATATCCGGCTCAGGGCCCGGCTCGCTGATCTTGGCGATGAAGACGTGAATTCTGCCGAAGGGGACCCGATACCCATACTCAATTGAGCCGGCGTCGGGGCCCCAGACTGCATCATCAATGTAGAGCTTGCCGCGACGACTCTTGGTCATCCGGCCCATGGCGTATCCCTTGAGCCCTTCAATGCTGCCCTTCAAGAACTCAAATCCACCATGCGCTGGCCCCACGGTGGGCGCCAACTGTTGTGGAATTGTCACAGCAGATGTCCTAGTGAAATGACTTAGTCGTGGAGCCATCGCAACTAGGAAGCTTGAAGGGGTTAATCGGGACAAAGGACACGAGATTTATACTAGTTCGGCCCCTTACAATGAAGGTAAAAGCGTACGGTCCAGTTTTGAGTGGGATTGCTTATGTCTCGATAACCAGGGAGCAAATCGCTTGACCTAGCTCTCGAGTTGATGTTTACTTGCCCTGAGTCGCCGCCGGGCCATCCCTTTATATACAAAGGCCACCGCCCAGTGCCTCTACAGAGTCCCGGCCAGCTCATAAACAGTGTCCGGCTCGGTCTCCTAATATTTCTTGTCTTACAATACAAGTAATGCTTACATGGCGGTTTGTCACTACGGGCCTTAAGTCGCCTCTGGGCTTATGGGCCCTTCCTGAACCGTCGTCTTCAACCTTGGTCCTGGGCTTCAAAATACTCACAGATATGACCCGGCCCCTCCTGGGCGGGTCATACCTAATAATCATATCCCCAACACCTGGGTTTTTTTTAAAAAAAGTATAGCTGGGCTAGCCATTTTCAGCTTGAAAAAAATTAATATCTGGGCTGGATATCTGACCTGGGCTAGACGGGCCACACCCCGCCCAGTTAATACCCTGCTCTCCTTTGAACAACAACGAAAACATCGCTCAAGAAAAACTCTGCAGTGCTCACACCTCAAAAAGACAAATACTGCTCGAGCTGCTTGGTCCCAGCTGTCAGCCGCTCCTTGTGCAATTCTCTCGTTTATTTACTACATAGGTTGACAATGGTGTGGGACCGTGATGTTAGGAAACCAGGAGGAAGCAAAAAATATTACCGTTGTATATAATAAGGAGGCACTTGCGTACATGCGGCTATGGCCCTAGTGGGTCTCCACTATCATCCTCTCCAAGTAAAGTCATCTCCCCATTTCTCATTTCGTTGACCATGTTGACAATGCGAGACGGTGGCGCCACGGCGAGCGCAACAACTCGAAAGACGACGGAGAGGGCCTCGCGGGCCCTATGGATGGTCTGATACAGCGCCTGCTTCTCATTTGGGAAGCCAGGATCATAGGGCCACATGTCCGCGACGGCATTGTCATTCGCTTGTTCACCGATGCTCATTGAGGAGACGAAGATTGCAGCACAGGTCCTCCTGTGCTGGTAGCTCTTCCGCCCTTAGGGCGTCGAAGTGGGCCACACCTGCTCTATGGTAAACACGGCATGAACCAGCTTGGACAGTGGCGCCGGCTCCTGGTCGGAAGCTACGTCCATCGTTTGATTATTGTTGCTCACCTCGGCGAGCTTGCTGGCGAGCCAGCATGTCCCGGCTGCTGGACCGACCCGCTGCAAAGCATGAGTCTGACTGCCCTAGCCCACCCAGACCGCCTTCCTCGCCCGCGCGCGCTTTCGGCCCGAAACGGTCAGCGCCACTTGCCCCGCTTCCTGGTGCAGGCGATTGCTCCACCTTCAAATGACACAAGTGTCATCCATCCATTCGTCTGCCGCCCACAGTAACGATATGCGGTTGTCGAGGCGGCTACTTCGGCGCCACACGTCTGTCCCTCCGCCGCCCACCATTGCTATATAAACTGCTGCGCTGGCCATAGCCGCAGTCACCCGCCTCTGTTCCCTTTCTCCTGTCCACACCACTAGTCCCACCATGGCTTCCTCGTGCTCCACCGCTCTTCCGGACGGGCGGATGATGGACCACAAGGAGATGGTAGCCATTGCTGCCGACTGGCTGGCCAGTAAGCAGCCGGAGGACGACGACGTCCCAATGGAGAACATGGTAGTCGACGATCCGGTGCCACCCCCCTCCTGCGCGCCACCCTCTCCGATGCATTGCACTAAGATCATCGGCGAGGCCCGTGCCCAATACATGGACACAGTGAGGCAAAAGCATCAGGAGCAGTTCCGGGAGGCGCAGGCCGACGCTGCCTACAACCACCATCTCCTCCAGAAGCACTTGCAGGCGGAGGAGCGGATTGCCGCGGAGCGGGCGGAGCAGGAGGCGCTGCTCGACTCGTACCGCTCCGCCCGCGAGGGCCGCCTCAAGCGCTGGCGGTACCACATGCGGGTGGCGGAGGTTGCGGCTACCTACAAAGAGGACGATGAAGTGGGCGAGGTGCAGTTTGGCAAGACTAAGGAGGAGGCTAAGGACAATGCCGGTTCCGACGAGTCCCTGCTCCGTTGGCGTCGACGAGGCCCCGCGGTGACAACAACAAGGCAGAGGACACCGCCGGTTCTGCCGAGGCCCCGCCCCACCAACAACGAGGCAGAGGACATCGCTGATGACCCACAAGTGTAGGGGATCTATCGTAGTCCTTTCGATAAGTAAGAGTGTCGAACCCAACGAGGAGCAGAAGAAAATGATAAGCGGTTTTCAGTAAGGTTTTCTCTGCAAGCACTGAAATTGTAAGTAATAGATAGTTTTGGGATAAGATAAATTGTAACGAGTAACAAGCAATAAAAGTAAATAAGGTGCAGCAAGGTGGCCCAATCCTTTTTGTAGCAAAGGATAAGCCTGGACAATTTCTTATAATGAGAAAAGCGCTCCCGAGGACACATGGGAATTATCGTCAAG
This sequence comes from Triticum aestivum, assembly GCF_018294505.1. Classification (NCBI taxonomy): domain Eukaryota; kingdom Viridiplantae; phylum Streptophyta; class Magnoliopsida; order Poales; family Poaceae; genus Triticum; species Triticum aestivum. The sequence continues at coordinate 722,604,145 of NC_057801.1, forward strand.
CTAGTTTCATCACGTTCATATGATTCGCGTTCGGTACTTTGATAATTTGATATGTGGGTCGACCGGTGCTGGGGTACTGCCCTTACTTGGACAACTATCCCACTTATGATTAAACCCTATTTCAAGCATCCACAACTACAACAAAAGTATTAAGGTAAACCTAACCACAACTTTAAACATATGGATCAAAATCAGCCCCTAATGAAGCAACACATAAACTAGGGTTTAAGCTTCTGTCACTCTAGCAACCCATCATCTACTTATTACTTCCCAATGCCTCCCTCTAGGCCCAATAATGGTGAAGTGTCATGTAGTCGGCGTTCACATAACACCACTAGAGGAAATACAACATACATCTCATCAAAATATTGAACGAATACCAAATTCACATGACTACTAATAGCAAGACTTCACCCATGTCCCCAGGTACAAACGTAACTACTCACAAAGCATATTCATGTTCATAATCAGGGGTGTAATAATATGCATTAAGGATCTGAACATATGATCTTCCACCAAGTAAACCAATAAGTATCAACTACAAGGAGTAATCAACATTACTAGCAACCCACAGGTACCAATTTGTGGTTTTGGATACAAGAGATGAACTAGGGTTTGAGAGGAGATGGTGCTGGTGAAGATGTTGATGGAGATTGACCCTCTCCTGGTGGGAGGATCGTTGGTGATGACGATGGTGATGATTTCCCCCTCCCGAAGGGAAGTATCCCCAGCAGGACAGCTCTGCTGGAGCTCTAGATTGGTTCCGCCAAGTTTCCGCCTTGTGGAGGCAGAGTTTCGTCCCGTAAGCTTGCCCACGATTTTTTCCAGGGTAAAAGCCTTCATATAGCGGAAGAAGGACACCGGGGGCCACCAGAGGGCCCAGGAGATAGGGGGCGCGCCCAGTAGGGGTGGGCGCGTCCCCCACCCTCCTGGCCAAGGTGTAGGCCCCCTGAGGTGTTTCTTTCGCTCAATAATTCTTAATAAATCCAAAAATGAGTTTCGTGGAGTTTCAGGTCTTTTGGAGAAACGCAGAATAGTTTTCCAATATTTGCTCCTTTTCCAGCCAGAATTCCAGCTGCCGGCATTCCCCCTCTTCATGGTAAACCTTATAAAATAAGAGAGAATAGCCATAAGTATTGGTATATAATGTGTAATAACAGCCCATAATGCAATAAATATTGATATAAAAGCATGATGCAAAATGGACGTATCAACTCCCCCAAGCTTAGACCTCGCTAGTCCTCAAGCGGAAGCCGAAATCGAAAGATATGTCCACATGTTTAGAGATAGAGGTGCCGATAAAAATAAAATACGGACATGAGGGCATCACGATCGTTCTTATAACATCAACATATATAGATTTTGTCATATGAATTCTTATGCTCCTGTAACAATCAATTCACAATGTCAAGCATGGTTCAGAAACTTCATTGAAAACTAACAAACTATAATCTCAGTCATTGAAGCAATTGCAATTTATCGTAACATCACAAAGAGTCAAGAATAGGGCTTTTCAGCAAGTCCACATACTCAACTATCATATAATCTTCTACAATTGCTAACACTCACGCAATACTTGTGGTTATGGAGTTTCAGCCGGACACTGAGAAAAATAGGGGCTTATTGTGTTGCCTCCCAACGTATTCACCTTTAGGTGATGTCAACAATAATAGTCCATGCAAACGAACATACAATTGGATATATATATCATGATCTTTCAAACACGAGGATCTTGTCAAAGGATAAAATGAAAAAGGGGAAAGGTGAAGATCACCTTGACTCAAGTAAAAAGTAAAACCATAAAGTAAGAACATAAAGTAAAAGATAGTCCCTTCGCAGAGGGAAGCAGAGGTTGTCATGCTCTTTTAGGGTTGGATACACAAAATCTTAGTACGAAAGAACGTCACTTTATATTGCCACTTGTGTATGGACCTTTATTATGCAGTCCGTCGCTTTTATTGCTTCCATAACATGATCGTATAAAGCTTATTTTCTCTGGACTAATAAGTCATGCATAATTAGAGAGCAATTTTTATTGCTTGCACCGATGACAACTTACTTGAAGGATCTTACTCAATCCATAGGTAGATATGGTGGACTCTCATGGCAAAACTGGGTTTAAGGATATTTGGAAGCACAAGTAGTATCTCTACTTGGTGCTAGGAATTTGGCTATCATGAGGGGGAAAGGCAAGCTCAACATACTTGGAAGGTCAATGACAACATACTTTAACTGAGATGTGAGAAAACATAAACCATTACGTTGTCTTCCTTGTCCAACGTCAACTCTTTTAGCATGTCATACTTAATGAGTGCTCACAATCATAAAAGATGTCCAAGATAGTATATTTATATGTGAACCTCTCTTTCCTTAATTGCAACGATGACCAAAACCATGTTTATCAACTCTCAACAACTTTTAAGCCTCATACTTTCTATGTGTGAAGTCATCACTAACCAAAAAAATCAATATGAACTCTTTTATTCTTTTTACTCTTTCAAGATCATAGCAAGATAGCACAACCCTTGACTCAGCACTAATCTTTATTATAGATAACTCACGGACTCGATTACATAAAGAGATCACAAAGCAAAACTAGAAACTACTTGATATCAAAACTTCAATCTACTAGATAAAGGTACTACTAAAAAGGATCGAACTGAATAAATCGGTAAAGATAGGAGTGTGATGGTGATACGATACCGGGGCACCTCCCCCAAGCTTTGAAGTTGCCAAGGGGAGTGCCCATACCCATGTGATTATGTCCTCGGAGGTGACGGAGGTGGTGATGATGATGGATAATCGCACATCGAGCGTAAAAGCTCCTCCAACTTGCGGATAATGCCCTTGAGTCTAGTGATATGATCCTTCAACAAGATATTCTCCTGTGTGAGATACTTATTCTATATGCGAGCTAACTCAATCATCCTGAAAGCTTCAATCTCAGTTGGAGTAAAGAGGTTAGGTAATGGTTGAGGGATGTCTTCTTCCTTCACTGTCGGGGCTTGAACCTCCATGGCCTTCTAGATCCTTTCATCCTTGTTGATCTCTTCCGGTTCTTCTCTCTTCAGCTCTATCTTCAACAACCAAGCATCCTTGTCTTCATTGTTGAAGGAGGGTGACGCCATGGTGCTCTAGCTCTGAAACAGAAATAGCTCGAACCGAAAACAGAGGATATTTGCGTGATACGGTGGTCAAAACCTTCCGGAGTTTATATAATGAATTTTTACTGACCAAAATACATAACGTGCAAGAAAACGGAGTCCGAGAGACACACGAGGTGTCCACGAGACAGGGGGCGCGCCCAGTAAGGGTGGGCGCGCCCTCCACTCTCGTGGAGGCCTCGTGTCCTCCCCGGACTACTTCTTTCTTCCTAAAATTCTTAAATATTCCTAAACTGATAAAAATTGCCTTTAGAATTGTTTTGGAGTCGGTTTACTTACCGTACCACATACCTATTCCTTTTCGGAGTCTGAAACATTCTGGAAAGTGTCCCTTATGTATTCCTCCGGGGTTACGGTTTCAATAATATTAGTTTCAACATTGATAGGATTACCTAAAATATAATGTTTAATTCTTTGACCGTTCACCACCCTCGGACTTGTGCCTTCGAAGTTATTTATTTTTATGGCACCAGAACGATAGACCTCCTCGATAACGTAAGGACCTTCCCATTTAGAGAGAAGTTTTCCTACAAAAAATCTTAAACGAGAGTTGAATAATAATACATAATCACCTACGTTAAACTCACGCTTTTGTATTCTTTTGTCATGCCAATGTTTGACTTTTTCTTTGAATAACTTGGCATTTTCATAGGCTTGGGTTCTCCATTCATCAAGTGAGCTAATATCAAACAACCTCTTCTCACCAGCAATTGAAGTCATAGTTGAGCTCTTTAATAGCCCAATATGCTTTATGTTCAAGTTCTAGAGGTAAATGACAAGCTTTCCAATAAACCATCTTATATGGAGACATACCCATAGGATTTTTATATGCAGTTCTATAGGCCCATAATGCATCATCAAGTTTTTTGGACCAATTCTTCCTAGATCTATTCACAGTCTTTTGCAAAATTAATTTGAGTTCTCTATTCCTCAACTCTACCTAACCACTAGACTGTGGGTGATAAGGAGACGCGATTCTATGATTAACATCATACTTAGCAAGCATCTTACGGAAAGCACCATGAATAAAATGTGAACCACCATCAGTCAGAAGATATCTAGGGACTCCAAACCTCGGAAAAATAACTTCTTTAAGCATTTTAATAGAAGTGTTATGATCAGCAATACTAGTTGGAATAGCTTCTACCCACTTAGTAACGTAATCAACAACAACTAAAAAATGTGTGTAACCATTAGAGGCAAGAAAAGGTCCCATATAATCAAAGCCCCAAACGTCAAACGGTTCAATAACAAGAGAATAGTTCATAGGCATTTCTTGACGTCTACTAATATTACCAATTCATTGACATTCATCACAAGATAAAACAAACTTACAGGCATCTTTGAAGAGAGTAGGCCAATAAAAACCGGATTGCAATACCTTATGTGCAGTTCTGTCTCCAGCGTGGTGTCCTCCATATGATTCAGAGTGACACTTGCGGAGGATCTGTTACTGTTAATGCTCAGGCACACAACATCTGATAACACCATCTACTCCTTCTTTATAAAGGTGTGGGTCATCCCAAAAGTAATGTCTTAAATCATAAAAGAACTTTTTCTTTTGCTGGTATGTGAAACTAGGTGGTATAAATTTAGCAACAATGTAATTAGCATAATCAGCATAACAAGGAGCAGTACGAGAAGTATTAACGACCGCTAATTGTTTATTAGGAAAGCTATCATCAATAGGCAGTGGGTCATCAAGAACATTCTCTAACCTAGACAAGTTGTCTGCAATGGGGTTCTCAGCTCCCTTTCTATCAATAATATGCAAATCAAATTCTTTGAGCAAGAGAACCCATCTAATGAGTCTAGGGTTAGCATCTTTCTTTTCCATAAGATATTTAATAGCAGCATGATCAGTGTGAATAATAACTTTGGAATCAACAATATAAGGTCTAAACTTATCACATGCAAACACAAGTGCTAATAATTCTTTTTCAGTAGTAGCATAATTTCTCTGGGCAGTATCAAGAGTCTTACTAGCATATTGGATAACATTCAATTTCTTATCAACTCTTTTCCCTAGAATACCTTCTACAACATAATCACTAGCATCACACATAATTTCAAAAGGTAAATTCCAATCAGGTGGCTGAACAATAGGTGCAGTGATCAAAGCTTTCTTAAGTATTTCAAATGCTTCTACACAATCATCATCAAAGACAAAAGGAATATCTTTTTGCAATAAATTAGTCAGAGGCCTAGAGATTTTAGAAAAGTCCTTAATGAACCTCCTATAAAAACCGGTATGACCAAGGAAACTTCTTATACCTTTTATGTCCTTGGGTCATGGCATCTTTTCAATAGCATCAACTTTAGCTTTATCAACTTCAATACCTCTCTCGGAGATCTTGTGCCCCAAGAAAATGCCTTCATTAACCATAAAGTGGCACTTTTCCCAATTCAAGACGAGACTAGTGTCTTCACATCTCTGCAAAACTCGATCTAGGTTGCCCAAGCAATCATCAAAAGAAGATCCATAAACAGAGAAATCATCCATGAATACTTCACAAATCTTTTCACAAAAGTCAGAGAATATAGCCATCATACATCTTTGAAAGGTAGCAGGTGCATTACATAAACCAAAAGGCATACGTCTATAAGCAAAAGTATCGAAAGGGCAAGTAAAAGTAGTTTTTGATTGATCCTCCGCTGATACAGGTATTTGAGAGAAACTAGAATAACCATCTAGAAAGCAGAAATGTGTATGTTTGGATAGTCTTTCTAGCATTTGATCAATAAAGGGTAATGATCTTTCTTAGTAGCTTTATTTAATTTACGAAAATCAATTACCATCCTATAACCTGTAATAATTCTTTGCAGAATCAGTTCATCTTTATCATTAGAACAACAGTAATACCTCCCTTTTTAGGAACACAATGGACAGGGCTTACCCATTCACTATCAGCAACGGGATAAATTATACCTGCCTCGAGGAGCTTCAATATCTCATTTCTTACCACTTCTTTCATCTTAGGATTTAATCTTCGTTGAGGATCTCTAACTGGTTTGGCATCTTTTTCCACTTTAATTTTGTGTTGGCATAAAGTAGGACTAATGCCCTTAAGATCATCCAGAGTATATCCAATAGCAGCATGGTGCTTCTTCAGAGTTTTCAATAATCTTTCCTCTTCCTACTCTGAAAGGTTAGCACTAATAATAACATGATATATCTTATTTTCATCAAGATAAGCATATTTAAGATTATCAGGTAATGGTTTTAACTCAAACACGACATCACCCTTGGGTGGAGGAGGATCCCCTAGGATTTCAACAGGTAAGTTATGTTTCAGGATAGGTTTCTGTTTAAGGAATGCCTCATCTATTTCCCTTCTTTCTTTCATAAACATATCATTTTCATGGTCTAGTAAATACTGTTCTAACGGACCAGTAGGAGGCACGACAATAGAAGCAAGACCAATTATTTCATCTTTACTAGGTAGTTCTTTATCACGGGGTTGTCTACGAAATTTAGCAAAGTTAAACTCATGAGTCTTATCATCCAAACCAATCGTAACAACATCCTTTTCAGAATCAATCTTAGCTTTAACAGTGTTCAAGAAGGGTCTACCAAATATAATGGGACAAAAGTCATCTTGAGGGGAAGTAAGAACAAGAAAATCAGCAGGGTATTTAACCTTCCCACACAAAACTTGAACATCTCTAGCAATCCCAATTGGTGAAATAGTATCTCTATTAGCAAGCTTGATAGTAACACCAATATCTTCTAACTCAGCAGCTGCAATGTCATGCATAATTTCTTTATATAAATCATAGGGTATTGCACTAGCGCTAGCACCCATATCACATAAGCCGTGATAACAATGATCTCCTATTTTGATAGAAATAATAGGCATGCCTACAATAGGTCTATGTATCTTAGCATCTAGTTTTGCAATATTAGCAGTTTCAACACAAAAGTAAATAACATGCCCATCTAAATTATCATCCAAGAGATCTTTAACCATAGCAATACTAGGTTCAACTTTGATTTGCTCAGGAGGTGTATAAGTTCTAGTATTACTCTTACGAACAACAGTCGAAGTTTTAGCATGATCCTTTATCCTAACAGGAAAAGGTGGTTTATCAACATAAGTAGTAGGAACAATAGGATCACTATAAGTGATAGTCTTTTCTTCAACTCTAATAGGTGCAACTACCTTTACTTCAATGGGAGGATTATATTTGAACCACTTCTCCTTAGGGAGATCAACGTGAGTAGCAAAAGATTCACAGAAAGAAGCTACTATCTCAGAGTCAAGTCCATATTTAGCGCTAAATCCACGAAAAACATCGGTATCCATAAAAGATTTAACACAATCAAACTTAGGTGTCATACCTGACTCCTTACCATCCTCGGAACCCCAATCTTCAGAGTTGCGTTTAATTTCTTTCCAATAAGTCTCATTTGAATTCAGTAGTCTTCAGCATATAAGAACCAGCACAGGAAGTATCAAGCATGGTGCGATCATTGAGAGAAAGGCAAGCATAAATTTTTGAATAATCATTTCTCTGGAGAGCTCATGATTGGGGCATGAATATAACATTGACTTAAGCCTCCCCAAGCTTGAGTGATGCTTTCTCCTTCGTGAGGCCAGAAATTATATATGTAATTACGATCACGATGAACAAGATGCATAGGGTAGAACTTCTGGTGAAATTCCAACTTTAATCGCTTATAATTCCAAGATCCCGTATCATCACATAGCCTAAACCATGTCAATGCATCTCCCTTAAAATATAAAGGGAAGACCTTCCTTTTGACAACATCATCGGGAATACCTGCAAGCTTAAATAATCCACAAACTTCATCCACAAAGATAAGGTGTAAATCGGGATGCAATGTTCCATCTCCTGCAAATGGATTAGCTAGTAGTTTCTCTTTCATACCCAAAGGAATTTCAAAGTGAAAATTTTCAGTAGGTTCAGTCGGTTGAGGAGAAACTCTTTGCTCTACTGGTCGGGGCGAGGATGCCCCGAACAAGCCCCTCAAAGGATTAGTTTCCATAGTAAAAAGTAACAGAAAATTTCAGCAAACTATATAAATGTTTCCTTACCAAGTTCCACTCACCAAAAGCGCTACACTCCCCGGCAACGGCGCCAGAAAAGAGTCTTGATGACCCACAAGTGTAGGGGATCTATCATAGTCCTTTCGATAAGTAAGAGTGTCGAACCCAACGAGGAGCAGAAGGAAATGATAAGCGGTTTTTGAGTAAGGTTTTCTCTGCAAGCACTGAAATTGCAAGTAATAGATAGTTTTGTGAGAAGATAAATTGTAACGAGTAACAAGCAATAAAAGTAAATAAGGTGCAGCAAGGTGGTCCAATCCTTTTTGTAGCAAAGGATAAGCCTGGACAATTCTTATATTGAGAAAAGCGCTCCCGAGGACACATGGGAATTATCATCAAGCTAGTTTCATCATGTTCATATGATTCGCGTTCGGTACTTAGAAAATTTGATATGTGGGTGGACCGGTGCTTGGGTACTTCCCTTACTTGGACAAGCATCCCACTTATGACTAACCCCTATTGCAAGCATCCGCAACTACAACAAAAGTATTAAGGTAAACCTAACCATAGCTTTAAACATATGGATCCAAATCAGCCCCTAATGAAGCAACACATAAACTAGGGTTTAAGCTTCTGTCACTCTAGCAACCCATCATCTACTTATTACTTCCCAATGCCTTCCTCTAGGCCCAATAATGGTGAAGTGTCATGTAGTCGACGTTCATATAACACCACTAGAGGAAAGACAACATACATCTCGTCAAAATAACAAACGAATACCAAATTCACATGACTACTAATAGCAAGACTTCACCCATGTCCTCAGGAACAAACGTAACTACTCACAAAGCATATTCATTTTCATAATCATAGGTGTAATAATATGCATTAAGGATCTGAACATATGATCTTCCACCAAGTAAACCAATAAGTATCAACTACAAGGAGTAATCAACACTACTAGCAATCCACAGGTACCAATTTGTGGTTTTGGATACAAGATTGGATACAAGAGATGAACTAGGGTTTGAGAGTAGATGGTTCTAGTGAAGATGTTGATGGAGATTGACCCTCTCCCGATGGGAGTATCGTTGGTGACGATGATGGTGATGATTCCCCCCACCCGGAGGGAAGTATCCTCGGCAGAACAGCTCTGCCGGAGCTCTAGATTGGTTCTGCCAAGGTTCCGCCTCGTGGCGGCGGAGTTTCATCCCGTAAGCTTGCCCACGTTTTTTTCTAGGGTAAAAGTCTTCATATAGTCGAAGATGGACACCGGGGGCCACCAGAGGGCCCAGGAGATAGGGGGCACGCCCAGTAGGGGTGGGCGCGCCCCCACCCTCCTGGCCAGGGTGTAGGCCCTCTGAGGTGTTTATTTCGCTCAATAATTCTTAATAAATCCAAAAAAGAGTTTTGTGGAGTTTCAGGTCTTTTGGACCAATGCAGAATAGGTTTCCAATGTTTGCTCCTTTTCCAGCCAGAATTCCAGCTGCCGGCATTGCCCCTCTTCATGGTAAACCTTATAAAATAAGAGAGAATTGCCATAAGTTTTGGTATATAATGTGTAATAACAGCCGATAATGCAATAAATATTGATATAAAAGCATGATGCAAAATGGACGTATCAATCGCCAGCTCAGCCGAGGCCCCACCCTACCGGCAACGAGAGGGAGGATTTCCCCACGCCGCCGAGGCGCCGTCCCACCGGCAATGAGACAGAGGACATTGCCGGCTCCATCGAGGCCCCCCGCTGCCAACGAGGCCACGCCACACAGAAAATGAGGAAGAGTAGAACATGATAGGTTGCCGCCGCTCGGGTACAAGTAAGGCCACTGCCGCTACCATCCGATTGAAGCCAAGCTAGGCGGGTTGAGCACTGACAGCCGATTAGCTTCTTAGCAGCAATGTGGAGTCGGAGAGCTATGTTGGAGAAGGACCCTGCTTCAGTTGCTTAACTGCAGATGCAGTTGGGTCACTGGCATGTGGGCCCAAGAGGCATCTGGCCCACATGTAAGTGACGCAACTGCACCTACTGTTATGTCACTGAAGCTCAGTCCGCTGGAGAAGAAGCTTCTATTCGGCTCAGCCAAACACGGGTGTGATGGTTAATTAATTGTACCTCCAGCGCATCCCTTTTTAGTTGAAGAATGTATGAAATGTAATGAAATCCGGCATGTTAATATGAAATCCGGCAGTGTATGAATGAATTTAGTTCGATTTGTTTGAATTCTTGTATCACTGGCATTGGATGAACATGCAAAACAATACGTACTAGTATTATTCCCAGGGTGATCACCTCGTTTGCAGCAGTTTCACATGTACTCCCTCTGGTCCTTTTTAGTCTGCATATAAGTTTTGTCTGAAGTCAAAGTATCTCTACTTTGACCAATCTTACAGAAAAAATTATCAACATTCACAATGTAAAATCAACTGACTTGAAAGAAATCTAATATGCGAAGTAAAAAGGAACAGAGGGAGTACAAAATTTAGCGTTCCTGTACATTGCAATCAACACACAGGCCTGGCAATTCATAGAGAACATTCAAAACAATCTATGATTATGCATCTCAGCGATTCACATGTCAGAGCCAATATTTACTTCACAACTAAAGAATAAAGAAAAATCGATAGATGCTGCTAACAGCAAAGGGTTTCCCATTCGAAAATATCAAACGCATGTCTTATTGCTAACATCAATGAGCTAAATTTAACAAGGTTGTCCCATTCCAAAATGTCAAACGCGTGTTGTTTTGCGTACATCAATGAGCAAACTTTGACAAGGCTTTCCCATTCCAAAATATCAAATGCCTATGATTGTGAAATGGGCCGGGTTTGCCATCAGTTCGGACATTGACATGGCACCTCATGCTAAATAAACCAGCTATTCTTTTTGTGCAATTCCACCAAAATCAACCAAATTCGTGCGTAGCTTGTATGATTTCGCCTTTATATGTTGCAATGCCTTGAACATATCAGCACCTCCTTTCTTGTGGTGGAAATGAATGATTCGAGAATATTTGATGTATTCGTGAACATTTTTTGCAGTTCCCATTGAAATCAAGCTGAGCACCCCTATTTGCATAAATACAAAAAAAGTGATTAGTATAAAGAAAACTGTACTATGAATTGATAGTTTAAACAGTCAACCTACATGATCCATGCAGAGCACACATTTAAAAAAAATGGAACTCACCGGAAGGAATCGTGAAACAACATTGTACTGGCCATCACAGCAACAAAGATGCAGATCCGTGAGCCCTTCTGATTTGAAGTTAGTTTGTTCTTGTGGGCAATAATGTAACCATCCTTCAACTGCTCCCTTCTTAAGAAGAGAGGGTTGGCTTCTTTATCCTGGCATAATCGGAACTAGGCACTTCACGTACTCCATATTCTTCTTTAGAGGAGGATGATCCTGTTGTGCAAAGACAAGAGGACAACTAAATGCTAGCATCCCTGTTTTCTCGAGAAAAATAGGAAAGGAAATATTTAAAACAACAGATGAAGCACTTCTCAAGGACAATACCACTTTCTCATGACAGTATCTAAATAGTAGCACAACACCAATAGAGATGACAAAGCTCAATCATATGGATGAAATCCGTGGGCGAGTACCAACCTTTGTCAAAAGACTTATTGTGCAGAGCATACAGATCAAGCACTTCTCCGGAACCATCTATTGTTATCTACTCTGGTTGCCATGCTTACTATATACTCCTCGATTAGTTTAATGTTTCCAACATCTTCTTGTGCAGTTCCACTAAAATATATGGTATCTTCAAAGAAGATCCCTATTTGCACAAGTAGAGATAATTACATATTACATTAAGAGTGGCATCAAATCAGTGGCAAAACAATTGCTCGTTCCAGGCTTAGCAATAAATTAATATGCAAAACTATATCATTACTTGTGTCATCATAGTTCCAGTGCTTCATTACAGCATCGGGCGTTGATTTTTGTTTTTCTTCCACTTGTTCTTCCCCTTCATCACTTGGTTCAATAACAGACAAGCTTCGCCTTCAATGTAAGATTTCGCATGTCAATTAGGGAGCACAAGTATAGCACTAAACAACAACATTAATTTTCAGATGAAAGTGGCAAAATACAGGCCAAGAGTTGTGAAATATCCTTATCTTACGTCGGTGTGATATTATGGTGCACATATAGATTGGAAGTCTTGTCTTCATTTGTGCAGTTCCCTAAAATCAAGCAACATTAGCGTACAAGTAGCACAACATATGAAAGCACACTGCACAATCATGTGAAAGAAGGCTAGTACTGACCTCTCATGATGCGGAATTCAAACAACTCACAAGAAGAAGATTTGAACCAAATTTGCCAACACGGATAGGAAGTAAGATCTCCTCTTGTGCAGTTCCAGTAAGATCAAGCAATCAAGCAATGTTGTCGGTGTGACATTTTGGTTGAATTGCACAAAACACTCTTAAAGCAAAAGTGTTTTGTGCAGTGCAACAAAAGGTCACAATAGCAACAAGGTGAAGTAGATAACCCTGTTTACACAGAGGTGCAAAGGAAACAACTAGTGGTCAATAACGATGGATGACACAGAAGCCAACAAAAATAAGCATCTAACTTATCTAAATGGGAAACAAAGCAAGACAGTAGCATTTCTCAAATGGTGGCATTGATTAATATTAACAGAGAGATTATATTAACAATAAAATTTGTTAAACATGTAATTTTCTTTTAACTGTGGCACTGCATCAATTTTCCAACGACATTATTAGAGGGTGTTTGTTTACAGGGACATTTTGGTGAAGGGACTAAAAAAGTCCTTGTCAGTCCCATCTAAACCAAACATGAGGGACTTTTAGGGACTAAAGAAAGAAGACCCAAGGGAGAGTCTTTTTGGGACTTTTTCCAACAGTTGCCCCTGCCCCGCATCGCTGCTTGTCTCTATTAGTTCATTACTAGCGGTAACATGGTCTTTTAGCATGTCATTTAATAGCCTCTAGTCCATGTTTAATCCCTGGAACCAAGCAGGTAGGGACTAGGGAGTTTTTAACCAAACATGGCCTTAGATTAGCAACAGCTAAAGAGTTGCACGGGACAGTGGACGCACCAGCACCATATGCATCTACCAATGTATGAAGGGGTGATGCACAGTCTGTTGCAGCAAAGAACAAAAACAACGAAGGAGCATATTTGTGTTGGTCCCAGTTTTGTTATCTTTAGACACCTTTCCCTATGTGAGCGCAGCAAATCTAGTCCCGCTCAAACTCTATAGCCTTGTCCCCCAAAACAAAAGATCAGTTCGTTATAGATGTGCGTACTGCGTTTGTCATTGTTTCCCCTTTTCAACCAATGTAGGTGTTGGATAGCCAGTATGTACTAGTACTTTCCCCCTTCCTTTCCTCTTTGAACCATGTCCTAGATTCATGCTAAACAACTTTCCCCACTATTTTCCTGTTTGATCAAACACCTAGATTCGAGTGCAAAAGCGGAAAAAGGCAACATGCAGCTAGAGCAATGCATGTGGAATAAGTAAATTATACCTTAAGGTTCTCGAGGTGGGGTTCGGTGGGCGACCGGAGGCCGTTCGGCCCACACTATGTACGACGGCGAGGTAGAATGGGTCGGAGGCCCTCCCACGCTGACGCTGGGTGAAAGAGAACAACTGCGCTGGTAGTGGATTCCCTTCCTTGCCGACGGCGACAACATTAAGCCTCCTTCCCTTCCCGGCGAACGGATCCTACCGTCTCTTTGACCAGCAGCGAGGGGAGAGAGAGAGGCCAACAAAATCTTGTTTAGATCTGGAGAGGGTGAGAGAGTGTGAATAGAGCAACTACAAGCGCTGATGCTCCAGCGTGTATATATATACTGGAGAGAGAGTGTGAAGAGTGCAAACCCTAGAAAACAAGCGCCGAGGCTGCATCGTATATGTGATGAGGTGATTATATGGTCATTACGAGATCGTATAGCTCCGTATCCATCCATTTTGACCAGTCAAAGAATCCTCCTGGCACCACCCCAGATCACTTTCTCTCTCTGTCATGCGGGGCCTATCTGTCATTGGGTGGAAGAAAGAAGTCGAACAAAAACAAAATTATGCTCAAGTGTAGTTATCAAACCCGAGACCTCAAGTTTGATGAGCGAACATGCTAACCAGCTACACCACCCCCACGTTATGTTTAACGAGGGGAAAATAACCTTTAATACATTCCTCCATTCTTGTGACAAGCATGTCGTGTTTTTTGCATGGGAGTCATTAGGATTTAAATCATAATCGTGTCATGTGGCTTTGGTGGTAAGGTCTTTTGGGATTTAAAGCAGTGTTGGTAGTACAAAAATAATGCAGCCTTAGTCGATCACCTTACTTTTCTCCACGTAGTACGTTGGGTCCCACTAGTCAGAGGGTGAAACAAAAAATTAATAAGAAAAATTAAAAGCGCCAGCCGTGTATTCTAACTCACACATCTCGCTAATGCTTGTGAACAATGTTCAATTGATCCCTCTGTTCACTCACGTACTATTTTAAGTGAATCCGTATTATAACATGCACACAATTTTGGGCACTTGTATTCGACCTAAGTCAGTGTGCCACCGTATCTCGTACTACTCCCTCCGTCTAGGTGTAATAAGTCACGTTAGAAGGTGCAGCAGGACCAAGGTGCAAGCAGATTTTTTTTTGAAACGAGGTGCAAGCAGATTGGAGGAGAAGAAGCAACTTGATGGTCCTTCCTCCAATCAAAGCCCTGATTTCTGTCTCTAAACGCAACAATTAATCACAACAACTAAGAGATGTCGTTTTAGCTACCATGTAGGGCCACGTATTAACTCGCTTGCATCAACGCGTAGTTGCACTCCATGCATTGGGTTTCTGGGGGAGATAACAAGGCAGAGTAAGGAGCGTTTGGTTACATTGCTAGGCTGGTCATAGTGGTGAGTAACTTGGACTAGTAACATGCATATGTTACTAGTCTATGTTACTACTTTCATAGTAGGTAGTAACATATGGATGGTAACATGCAAGTCTTCATTAATTGAGATATAGACTCATTTTACCTTGGTGTGTGTGCGTGCATGCGTGCATGTGTGTGTGTGTGTTTAACAGCATGTGTGTGTTAGAGAGAGCGACACATCGACCTACTCCTACAAAGAGATGGTGTGTAGTGTACGATTTAGCCGCGGGAGTCGGTGCATCCTCTCGTTTCTGGGCGTCCGGTTGGGACAGCTGCCACGCCCGCTCCTAACCAGCGTGGCCCACCCAAAGCCCCTCCATCACCCGCGTGCGCTTCCTGCCCGAAACAGTCAGTGCCACTCCAAAGAATCGGTGCCGCATTCATGCCCGGGCAGAGCGAATGTGACCTCTCACTGACGCCTGCATTGAAGGGAGAAGCGGATTCAAGAGTGATGGTTGCTTCGTCCATCCAACTTACTGTTGGGTCTATGTGATTTGAAGGCTCATAGGTCATTATTACTGAGGTGGTAGGACTGCTGGATGTCCCACGCTTTCGGCGAAAGGAGGTACTACTAGATTACAATTTTCTCCATTCTCAGCGGAGGAGTGCGAGAGCAGTGAAAACACGCAGGCTCAATGATTACATGGCCCACCTCACACACCATATTTTCTGGACACTGTGCGACACCTAACTCTTTACATAGTACTAGTATAGTGTGTACTATAATTTATTAGTGAGATAAATTTGTACAATGCTATGAAGCTTCAAACTTCTGTTTCATGTATCTTGCATCCAAGGTTTCCCGTTGCAACATTTCATCAAATACAAAGGAGACTAACATGCATGCTATTGCATCACAATGATTGACAGATCATACCCAATATGTACTCCATTCCAAAATAAGTGTCTCAACTTTATGCAAACTTTAGTACAAAGTTGTACTACTACTAAAGTTGAGACTTATTTTGGAATAGAGACAGCTAAAGAAAAAAACGCTCCATGCAGTCCCTAGCCCTTGAACCGTAAACCCTAACCAGGCTTTAATTTGCTGGCAACGTTGGAGCTTCTGAAGAAATGAAGTTTGCAACCCTTTGACCATCGGATCATCTTTTGCAATTTCACCAAAATCAAGATGAGCATCCCTGTGGCAAAGAAATTTAAGAAGTGTGATTAGAATAAGATTACTGGGACTAGTTGATGAGACATAAAATCATCACAAATACAGTACGTAGAAGCTAGTAGAGGTATGTGCGGGGCAAAGAAGTAGAGAAATATCCACATGGAGTGATGTGGGCAGCTGGAGCAGTTGTGCAAGCTAGCTGTAAAGGGAGTTGTACCTGAGGGATGTCGTGACGTAGCTCAACCTAGAGGAGGAGGGTAGGAGGAGGCAACTGCCCACATCGCGACAGTGAGCAATGGACGAAGGCAACCTCACCGGCTTTGTGAGAGAGAACGGCGGGGACCCCTGACCGGGACATGCCGACAGTGGGTTTTCTCCGTCGGCAACGGCGGCCGCATCTACACTAAGCACCCACCCTTCCCCCGGCGGACGTGATCCGCCGGGATGTTAGAGATGTGGCCACATCTTTTTGTGCGAGAGAGTGTGAAGACTGAAGAGAGCAACCCCAGCAAGCAACCGTGTAGGCTCATCCTGCCTATGTATATAGTGGAGCGGTTTCCTTTTCTCTCCATATGAACCTATTTATATTGCGTACGTGCCACTGAAGAAAAAAACTTTATTTATAAATGATGCGGCACCTACTACTCGTTCTCCTATAAACTTTGCGCTTGGCATCTCCAAAATATTAACCTTGTGATTGGCTCTTCGCCTCTTCGGGAAGTCGAGCAATAATGGTACTGCAGTATATATCGTTCTGGCTATATGAAACTGAATGAATTGCTGCACGTCCACCACGTGGGCGAGGGTCGAGGGGCGAGGGAGAGTGCGTACTACTCCCTCCGTTCGGAATTACTTGTCACAAAAATGGATGTATCTACAACTAAAATACATTTAGATACATTTATTTCTTGGACGAGTAATTCTGAACGGAGGGAGTATTACGTCTGTTTCAATATGGACTACATACGGAGCAAAATGAGTGAATCTACACTCTAAAATACGTCTATATACATCAGTGTTTGGAGTATGTACTAGTAGTTTATATTGAAATCTACTAAAGGACATATATTCCAAAAAATATGATAATCTCTCTAACCAAGGTTGGGACGAGGAGTAAACGGAGGGAGTAGTAAAATTTCTCCTCGTACTGCAAGCCACCGCACGCGTAGGCGAGGGAGCAAGCATAAGGCGGAATAGTAAGTAGTAAGCAAGCTTCACCTCATCCTGCGAGCCACCGCGCCCGTGGGAGGGGGAGACTGCGTACTAAGCAAGCTTCTCCTTGTTCTGTGAGCTGACGGGACACATCAAAAGTACTCTAGTGTATAGAGCCTTGCCTCTAAGGTAGGCCCCACATGGTTTGCCTCTTTTTTAACATAACGCTTCAAGTCGCAATTTGTTTGTTCACCCATGGTAGACGATCCTCCATCAAGTGGACAACTAGTACACGTGTCAAATTACCACATGGGTTGCCTTTTCGTACAGAAATGAGCTCCACCGTGTAGCCGTGCGTGTGTGGTTGGGAAAGAGATGGGAGTATGTGCGCCATGCGTGCACCTCTTCTCTTCGTGCACGTCCCCCACCTATGTGGGTGTGTGTAAGAGATACAAACCTAGATAGATGGCGAGTGCGTTTGTGGGTGTTTTTTGTTTGGGGGGGGGGGTTGGTGATTTCGTGAATGTATTTGTGGGAATATGTGTCGATGACATATCAAACAAAATTTTGCATGCAATGTGTGTGAAATAGAGGCATATCCTTATCATATAGAGAGGGCCAGAGGGGGCGATCCACGAGAAGAGAGGGAGGGGTCATAGATATCGATAGAGTCAAAGAGAGGATCAAGTGGGTGGGTGCGAGATGGATGAAGAGAGCCATCAAAATTGTGTGTGTGCAAGTCAAAGATAAAGGGCGACTGACCTACCAGAATGTTAGAGGGCACAAGGCAAGTTTGTGTGTGGCAGGGAGACATGACTAGAGCGCTCAATGTATCGGTGTGTGTGGGGGGGGGGGGTGGGGGGGAGGGGGGAGGCAGAGGCCTAACTAAAGAGGTAGAACGACATGTATATGTGTTGAGAAGGAAAGACCCAGCTATGTGTTGAGGGAGATAGGTCGACATCCATACATAACTGAAGGACGAAAATAGGTTGGGTGAGAGAGAGAGAGAGGGAGAGAGAGAGAGAGGGAGGGAGAGGGGTAGAGTGCTGGATGGGTGTCACGACCGGTTTTCCGGGTAATAAATTTACAGAAAAGACCGTCGTGCTCATCAGCCCCAGGATTACTGTTAGCTGATGAGGCTCCAACTTGATACAGAAATTCCAAGCAGAAATACAAAATATGTAGTACAAGGCCATTCTGGCCTGTGAGTACAACAAATGGTTTCTAGTGGTTGATGGAGGAAGCGGGTTGTGAAACATCCGTGTCTATGGGACTCCATTTCCCACGGGAACAGCTGACCAGGTTAACTCCTATCTTCGCGAGGCTGCTATTTCCATTACTTAGATTCCGGGGCTGTCATCGCGTCGCTCCTCTTCGTGCAAGAAAATCTGGCCAAGACAATAGCCAGGGACAAGCCAGTGAGTACTTTGAATGTACTCGCAAACATTATGAACACAGGTATAATATAACAATGATGTGCTGAAAATATAATGCTCATGACGTCAGTCACAAAAGATAAATAAATCTCTGATGCGTGCAAGCAAGTTATTTATAAAATTGCAATAACATAGTAGTATTAAAATTTATGAAATAAATAACAAGCAAAGCCACAGTCGGGCGTCTTAGCGACACCACATAAAGGGCTTTAAAAGAAATGCCACAGTCGGGCGTCTGAGCGACACCACATAAAGGGCTTTAAAAGAAATGCCACAGTCGGGCGTCTGAGCGACACCACATAAAGGGCTTTAAAAGAAATGCCACAGTCGGGCGTCTGAGCGACACCACATAAAGGGCTTTAAAAGAAATGCCACAGTCGGGCGTCTGAGCGACACCACATAAAGGGCTTTAAAAGAAATGCCACAGTCGGGCGTCTGAGCGACACCACATAAAGGGCTTTAAAAGAAATGCCACAGTCGGGCGTCTGAGCGACACCACATAAAGGGCTTTAAAAGAAATGCCACAGTCGGGCGTCTGAGCGACACCACATAAAGGGCTTTAAAAGAAATGCCACAGTCGGGCGTCTGAGCGACACCACATAAAGGGCTTTAAAAGAAATGCCACAGTCGGGCGTCTGAGCGACACCACACAAAGGGCTTTAAAAGAAATGCACAGTCGGGCGTCTGAGCGACACCACACAAAGGGCTTTAAAAGAAATGCCACAGTCGGGCGTCTGAGCGACACCACACAAAGGGCTTTAAAATAAACAATCATAGTGAATATCCCGGAGGTAGAACCATCCTAGAGATACTCGATAATAACAATAATATCACGGGTTAGTCAACAATAATAATAATCATAATTATCACAAGTCACAGGTAGTAGTTCCAGTTCTGGTTAACAGTTTCACCTCCGAAGACCGACACTAAGACCGACACTTGACCCATCCCAGACTGTAATCCTTAACCATGGACACGGCTATTCGAATAGGTTTAATCTCTGCAGAGGGTGTACTCTTTACCCACGAGTAACGGATTTCTTTAGTCCATCGGGACTAATTCCGTCTACGGTCTTTTTGTTGAAAACACACCTAACTTGCACACACCAGCTTATCTCACACGTGTCTGGAATCACCCACGACACCTGTTAAGCAAACTCTAAGTGGGGAGGCTACAACCTCGCGTAGCATGGGATCAAATTTATATCGCGCGCTCTAAGGGGTGGCCTCCCCTCTCGGTCCCAACCGGAAACACCCATGCCCCCGGACCAGGTGGCCTGCCTACCAGCTACAACCGGTATCTTCCACCATGGCCTCTCTGTACGGTGTGTGCTAGAAAGAGGTTGACAACTTACTGAACCGTACTCTACTTGCTGTAGAGACGAGTGGTAGTACGAAACAAGTATGGGGGTTACTGGCACAAGACTCGATCTACGGTCGACTCAGGAGGTTTAAGTATTCCCTGCATGATTAGCATGACGAATATATTTCAACCAACAGAGTCACCGCTCATATCACCTTGCCATGCCATACCAGACATAACCGTCCCGACGGAGACCGGCGACAAACTCATGCCTACCCAAGGCAGAGGTTTTCCCGGGTTCCTGCCGGTATGCATGCAAGGCACATGAGGGTGATTATCATCACAAGTGTGTCCATTTCCAACAGCATGGAAATCAATAACATGCACCCATGCATATGATCATATCACATGAAATAACAAGTTTCTCCAAAGTGAGGTGATGTTATGAACGTGTCATCGAACACACAAAAATATTATGCCGGGGTTCAGAATGCTTGCCTTCAATGTGTGGAAAGGCAGGGTGCACTCCAAAACTTGAAACATTTCTCCTCTCTTCAAAAATCCTATTTTAGCAATATAAAAGAATTAACACACAAAATAAAAACAGCACCAAAAGTTGTTCTGAAATTTTTTCAAATAAATCTTAAAATAAACTAGGTGAAATTTGAGAGAGGAAGGAAAAAGAATCATTCATTTGGAGTTATATTTAAAAAGATAGAGCCAGTCAAAGATTTGGTCAAATCTGATTTTAAATAAAACAGAAAAAGAAAAACGTTTCAGATAGAAATACGCTTTCGGTCATAGGAGGCGTACTTGAGGTTTTACGCCTCCACTTAAAACACGTGGACCGGTGCGGGGGTCACTGACAGTGGGTCCAGGGGGCCCACTGGTCAGGTTTGACTAGTCTTCTCCCTCCTCTTCCTCTGTCCCGAGCCGAGGCGGGGCGTCCGGCGATCGTCGCCGGCGAACGGCGTTTCTTCGCGGGCATCTGAGCGCAGGGATGGATCCGCCACTCCTAGGCGGTCCTTCCGGTGGTCGCAGGGTCGCCGGGGGTGGAGGGAGTCGCCGGCGGCGAGCTCCGTGGCGGAGGGGGCTTCGGTGACAAAGTGATTTGGTGGCGGCGATGGCTCCCGATCAAAATCAAGTAGGGGGTTGGGTTCCTGGAAGGAAGGAGGTGTTCTTGGTGAAGATAAATGGGAGGGAGAGGCCCTGGTGGCGCTGGAATGGACGGGACAGTGGCGGCGGCAGGAGTTGCCGGAGATGAAGAAGACGACCTCCTCAGGTCGATTGGCTGCCATGGGGAAACTAGGGAGGTGGACTGAGGTTGCATGCGTGCTCGGATGAGTTAGGGGGTCCTTATATAGGCGAGGCAAGGCGGTTCCGCGGCGGCCGGCGATAAGGACGATGGCGAACCGCCTCCCTGTAGCGTCAGGGCGTCGTGGCGACGACGGGAGCTAGCCGACGAGCGGAGGATAAGCTTGCGCTGTTCCTTGGGGCAGGTGGCGAGCCCGGGTGGCTTTGGCGGCGCCGACCGCGGCAGAGGCGCGCTGCGGCCGCCGGTGTGCCGCCAAAAGCTCTGTCGGCGGCGCTGTAGGCTGCCAGGGTGGCTTGGCGCGTTGCTGTGAGGAGGGTAGTGCGTGGCGAGGTGCTGCAGAGCGGGCCAAAATCCAGGGGGGCCAGCGTGTCGGCTCGGGCGCGCGGCTGCAATTTGCGCGCTCTGGGCGCGCCTAGTGCACGCATGGGACGTGCTCGACGAAATGCTATGGCATGTTAGGGGGCTCCAAACCACAAGAAAGTTAGCAGGGTGGGGTTATAGTCTAAGGCAAAACCATTGGACATGCTGGTCTGGTCAGGGGATTAAGTTCACAGTGTAAACAAAAACTCATGTCAAAATAGATCATGCCCATAAGGTGTTTGACAAAATGCTAAGGGCACTTAGGCATTCTTGGAGTGGCCAAAATCCTCCAGATCAGGGTCTCCTTAGATGCAAGAGAGAGTGGTGAGGTTAGTTTGTGAAAAGCACAAACTTGTTAGTGCAAGTTTTACAAAACTTCAATTCTGGACAGGAAATAAATGGCATCATTTCATGAACCAAAATTAATCCAATGGGTGCATGCTCCTGGATTTAGGGTTTGGTAGGGCTGTCTACAAGTAGGAGAAAACACAAGATCTTTGGAGCAAAATTAAATAGGGTTGCAGTAGAAATCACAAGGCTGGACCAGAATGAAAAAGAGGATGATTTACTCAATTTTTCAAAGAACATAAATAGGTTTTTGCACAAAGTGGAATAATAGGCTCCTACTGACCTCCCCTAATTTTGGTAGAAGTTTTAAAGAAATATTTAAATAGGTTGTAGTGTAAAATTGCCCACTGGACCAGATTTGAAAACTTGGTGTAGAACTCAAAATATCCAATGAATGAAATATATTATTGCACAAAAGTGATTTAGAGACATCACATGATATCTCCAAACTTTGGTGAAATTTTTAGTTAAATATATCAAATGGTTGTAGTTCAAAAAGAGCTCCAAATTTTAAAACAAGTCATTTAATGAATAAAGCTCAGGGTGAAATAATTTTATAAATAAATCTCCTGATTGAGAGATGTTTTTTTAAATGAGAGGGAAAATAAGTCCAATATATTTTGGAAGGATCCACTTGGGAAAAATTTCTTAATATTAAAAGAAAAGTTTTGAAATCAACAGAGATATACTAGCATGCAAAATTTTTAAACTCTTGGCAAAATTTTAATAACTAAAACCTGGTTAAATTTTTGGGGTGTTACAATATAACCCCCCTTAAGAAAAATCTCGTCCTCGAGATTTGCTAAGAGCCGTTGTGAAAAACAAAAGTTCCATATGCGTTCGAGCGGTTGTGAGACTGCTGCCGTGGTGCTGCGTGAATAAAAATAATAATAATCCACGTAGTGAGGGGATAAATGATGCAACAATTCAGTAAAAAGAAAACTCATACTAGGATCTTTCGCGGTTACACAAGTTAATCACGAAGAAAAATTACTCATACCAGTAGAAACTAAATACTCGACTCGTCGCACAAATTTGGGGTACCATGCATAAGATACACGCAAATATAAATGCTGCAAAAACAAATACAGTAGTGACGTCTAAAATGAAAACGGTAACTGGGTGGGGTCCTGATAAAATGTATCTGGTAAAGGGATACACTCCTCTTCTATCGGAGGAAGTGGATTGACCAGTCGATGTATGCGTCTCTCCGGGTCGGGCCTCAGTGGTCTGCCGATGGCAATCTGAGGATTCAGATCAGTGAGATTCTGGAGATAATCCATCACTCGTTGGTTCAAATGCTCTTGAGCGATGATGTACTGGATAAGGTTGGCCAGAACTGGGTCTCTCTCAATACGCCCACCGGGAAAAGACGTTACTTCTCCGGGTGCTGCACGGCTCGGAAAGTAATAATATCCTCGTTCGTGGGCATAGGGTACTGCGGATCGAAGACGAGCAATCGCTTCTTTCGCAGCAGCTTCTATGGCCAGGTGTGGGGTTGGCATAGATTTCCCCACGAAGGAAACTTCTGTTGGATCTTGGTTGGGGTCTACAGGAGGAATGTGTACTGCTGCCCAATATTCCGAGGTGGATGGGGTGATTCTAGATTTGAACAGCTCGTACTGGGGTGGCTGGGTAGAACCCATGGTACTGCGGGTAAAATCCCACAATATTTTGACAAAGCTACCTGAGGTTGCATCTGGGGTTCTCAGATGAATGCTGGGGCTCGGCATGACAGGAAAAAGTTGTGAGTGTGGTGCACAAGGTGAGGGTTGCTGGGTAAGGTCACAAGGTGGCCTTTATATAGCAATGGAGCCGGATCATTTTACCGTGGTGAAAGGTAATAAATTTGCCAGCTTATCTCCAAAGGTCGGGTCAGTGTCAGAGATACACATATCTCATAAAGAGACGTGTTACTGTGGTTGTCGTCGGGTTGGTTTTGGTAGTTGTGCCCGGAAAATGTGCAACTATGCGCTGACAAAGAAAATATGCAAGGCTACCATTAAAACAGAGGCACAACGACAGGCTGCGTTAATATACACGGTCGCATGATTACAAAGTGAGGATACACTGAGACTCGGTACTACTCGTACGGCTTAGTCTACCTCGTTTATGTCTAAACGGGCGTGCCTGGTGGATTTCGAGGCTTCTCCACGTGTCTCACTGCCGGGATTAGTCGGAGATGGCGGAGGAACGACAGGGTCGGGGTAGCGATGATGACCATCGCGGGGATTGTTAGCCACAATCCCGTTGGAGTGTGTTCCCAAAAGGCGACGAAGCACTTCTGGGGTCATCAAAGCATCTCGGTTGGTGGCTGGAGCTGATCTCGGGGTCTCGATCGGTTTTCCAAACAGCACGACTGGGTTTTCGGCGTTGGGCTCATTTTCTTCTCTCGCCGGGGCTCGATGAACCAGCTCTCCACGAGCTGCAATTAAATCAATAGTAATTTGACCGCACAGTTCCTCTAGTGCACTTACATAGCGCACCAGGTGCAACAATGTAGGATCTGTCTCGTGATCTCCATTGGCAACTTGGGGTGGTTGTCGTGGATTTGTCACGGCAGATGTCCTAGCGGAAGGACTTAGTCGTGGAGCCATCACTACGGGTTTACTTGAAGGGGTTAAAGCGGACATAAAGACACGTGGGGTTTATACTAGTTCGGCTCCTTCAAGGAAGGTAAAAGCCTACGTCTAGTTGTGATGGAATTGATGTGGTCTCGATGGCTAGGGAGCAAACAAGCTTCGCCTAGGCCCGAGTTGTCGTTGTCTCTCCTGAACCGCCGCCGGGCCGTCCCCTTATATACACGAGTGACGCCCGTCGGTCCATAGAGTCCCAGCCGGTTCATATTCGTATCCCGGTCGGTATCTCTCTATTCCTAACTTACAATAAAAGTTATACATCAGGTCGGTTTTACAGCTACAGATTCTAAACCGACTATAGGCCTTGGGCCTTCACCTGCTTATACCACTATGAAGTTAACCCGGCCCAAGTAGGCCGGTTTATACCCAGTGGTAATATCCCCAACATTAGGCCCCATATTGATTTGAACTGGTTCATGTCAATCCTTCACACCGTCTTGCGTCTTGGATGTCTTCTGTTAATTGGCAAATCTTCATGTCGTCATCATGTTTGATTGCTGTAAACCGGCATGACGTCATCAGCTTTGGCTACTATAAACCGGCATGACGTCATTATAAAATTCATAACGCCCTCTTAATGACAGCTCCTGGATTCGCGCGTTTGACCTAGCTCAGTTGCCTTATAAATAAGACCGAAGGGTCATTTGTTTTCTATTCCCCTTCGTCCCTTCTTCTTCTTCTTCCTCACGTTGCCGGCTTTGGAGCTCCGCCACCACTGTCGACCTCTGCCTCGTCTCAGGCCGCTGCATCAACCTGTACGTACCAGAGTGTCGTGGCGTCTTTCCGCATCCTCTCCGTTCCTGGTAAGTTCTCTCTCCCTCTTAACCTAGATCTGTTCTTAGGGTTCCATGTTCTTGCTATGTTCATCGCGCGTTCATAGCTGCTCTCTGATCTTGAATGCATCTGTGAACTCTTGCTGTGTTTAGTAGCGATCCCTTTAGCATCCGCTTACCATTTCTCATCCAAGCTCATAGATCTCCCGCATCTATCCGCTCAATGGTTCACTTCTGTTTCCGTCTTAGTCTTCAAAATATTTCCTGTTCTTATGAGCTTGTTGTAGATCCGTGGCTGTAACATAATTTTGTGAAACTTGTTTCTGCATAACTAGTTATCCATATTTTCGATTGCTTCCGATGCTTAGGCCAGGCGGTTTAACTTTGCCATAGAGAAAAAATTGCTAGACCGGTATATATGCCATTAGTCCCCTGGTTGAACCGCCAGAATCCATCTGATGCTGCATTGTAGAAGACCGGTTTATGGGTACTGCCTCCGGTTTACCGTAATTAGATCAACATCGTTTTATCCGGCATGTTCTTGAACCGGATCATTTATTCCTTGTAGATCTTGTCATGGCCAAACAAGTGTACGAGTGCAACTGGGTTCCCTCCCGTGTCACAGAATCACAGCTGAACGATCTAGTCCTGATTGGCGCTTTGGATAGCAAAGACACGATTCATTGGAGGGTTCCTGGAGATGAATGTCCTCCTACACCCCAGGAAGGAGAGGTCGTGGTCTTCACAGATCATATGGCCCGGGGCTTCAAACCGCCCGGCTCCAAATTTTATCGGGATGTGTTAGCCAACTTTCAACTCCGTCCACAGGATATTGGCCCCAACTCTGTCACCAATCTATGTCACTTTCAAGTACTTTCTGAGGCATACCTTCAAGAGGAGCCTTCCGTCGAGTTATTTAGAGATCTCTTTCATCTGAACCGTCGTACTAAATTCACTGACGGCCCTAATACCGAACTGGGCGGTATGGCCATTCAGAAGAGGAAAGAAATCACCTACCCTCACGTCAAACTCCATACTCACCCCAAGGAATGGAACGTAACTTGGTTTTATTGCAAGGATACATCTCCTGACAATGAAAATCCCTTGCTTGGCTTCCGTCCGGAATGGCTCAGCAACACTCACCCTTTTCCACAAAGGCTAAGCGCCAAGGAGAGAATTAAATATGCTCCTGAACTGTCCAAGCTCCGGGCCTTCATGGCCAACGGTTTAACAGGAATAGACCTTGCACGCTGCTGGATATCATGGAGTATTTTGCCTCTAAGCCGGCGCCCAAATTTGATGTGTTAGTATACTGATAGTGTTGATGACCCACTCCGACACACTAAAATCCAACTCCTTGAGGACGAAGTCACAGAATCTGTGAAGAAGATGCTGAATGAACCGGAGCACCTCTGTGCTCAAACCGGTCTGCTTCCTTACTGCACCACCAACAAACCGCCAGCGGTAATATTTCAATTGCTCTATTGTTGAACCGAGTTACTATTTTATATGTTCAACGTTTTAATTGCTGCTGATCCAGGGTGATAATCCGTTCTGGAGTAAGAAACTTCCTCAAGACAAAACGGAGAAGGTAGGACGGCCAACCCGGCCCAAGACCAAGGTCGTCAAGAAACCAGCTCATAAGAGAAAAACCACCGCTTCATCTGACCCAGCCATTGATGATGATGTGGGTAATCCGGATCTTGAGGTAGAACTTGATTCTCTTGGCTTACTTTTTACACGCCTTATTGATGATGATGTTTGTCAGGATGACGCTGAAGCCAGCAATGCGGTTTTCGTTGAGGTAACCATTCTCTCTTCCGATTCAGAAATCTTGCCTTTGCCAAAATTTCGCCGGGCAAACCGGAAAGTTAAATTTTCTCATCCTCTTGCTTATCTGGATTCCCATTTTCTTATGAAGACTCATCAACACGAAGCTCGCCGCACAACCCGACACAGTGGCTAGGTAGTTACCTCTGCCGGTTTACCAAACAGTCCGGTTCGAAAACGCCGCTCCGAGGTCTCCGACCTTTTTATTGATTTAAATCGTAAAGCGGGTTTCTTCCGTCAACCTCTTAATCCATCCGACTCTGATTATCAGGTCACTTCTCATTCCTCATCTGGTGAATCGTCGGCCACCCAGCTACCACCTTTGAAAACAGTTGCTGGGTAAGTTAAACCGAACATATGCTTCCAGTATGCTGCGCAATGGTTTACACTTTTCCTTAATTTTTATCTTTTCTTCCAGGGCTAAACCGAAACCAAGCAAGAAGGCCCGCCTGGATAAAATATGGCCCCAGAACATGACCAAGCGTCGGATCATGAAATGTTTACTTTTGAAGATATCCCCAATGATCCTCCTCTGCAAGACAACATTATCCCTGAAGAAGGTCTTATTAATACTCCAGCGTCTGCTGATCCGCCTGCCAGCTCTGTCCAGATTGAGAAATCCCACACTCCTGCTGACAAAACGGCCGCACCAACTCAAACCGGCGAGTCAAAAGATGATGATGTTGTGATTACCGGTGTAGGCCACTCTGAACCCGGGAATCCTACCACCCTTACCAGGCATACCATGAAAGAGGATTCTTCCCCTTTGAATAAAGGAAAATGGGATGTTGAATTAGAAACATATACCGCTCTGAATGCTCAAGATCTTCACTCTGGCTATTTGAACCGGCTGTACACTAGCCGTGACTGTGAAGCTGGCCTGGTCAAAATGATGAGGGATAAATTTGAGGTAAATTCCTTCTTTCTTTTCTGCCCTTGCATTCATCCCGGTAGCCCCCAAGGGCCGGTTTGTGACCTTGGTCAAACCGGCACTTGATCCTGAATATATATTTGTTGAAATCCGTCGACATAACCCTCGAGGGCCGGTTTAGCATAAGCAAACTGGGGCTAAACAAAATAAAAAGCTGTCCTTAGAACAGAACTTGATCAAATAGCCATTAGTCCCCAAGTGCCAAGTTGAATACTTGTATTGAGCTTGGGACTTTGTATTTGAGCAATATACAAAAAATTGAAGGTACATTAGCCCCCAAGTATCAGGCATATAACTTTATTATGTGGTTGATACTTCAATTTCTTTTCTCGACTGTGAAAAGCTTTAAAATGTCATCTGTATGCAGGCTGAGATTAAAATCAAGGAGGACCGGATTGCCGATTTGCAGGAGGCCCTGAAGACCCAGCAAGCTGAAATAGATAAAGCCAAGGAAGAATTAACCAGCGCTTTGAGCACTGCTGAACGGCTGAAACAAAATTTTAAGAAAGAGCGAGCTGACTGGGCCACTGAGAAGGCCGGTTTAACCAAAAGAGCAGAAAATGCTGAAGCGGCCCTTAAACCGGTGGTAGATGAACTGACGGCCGTACAGCGGCAAATACACTCCATGACTGCTGCTATCTTTGGTAAGCTCCTTGTAACTTCTGTGATAAATTTGAATCTGCTGTATCGTAAGTCCGGTTTGAGACCATTCCAATCCTTTTGTAGGCACACGTATTGGGCACTTAGGAAATGATGTGCGGAAGAAATTGAAAGCTGCCTACACCTTGGTAGAACAATTGTACACTGGAGCCCAACGGATCATCAGCACAGCTTCTCACAACAACCTGGTGCCCTCTTTAATCTAGGACACTCTTAGCAAGTTGTCAATGCTTCCAGCCCGGATTGAGGAGCTGAAAAAATCCGCTGCCCGAACCGGAGCCATCAATGCCTTAATCCGGGCAAAGGCTTGGGTGCCCGACTTTGATCCTGTGGAAGCAGCTCAAGGCTATCCCAGTCTGAAAGAAGATGGCTCTGAGTTCAACGAAGAAGATTTAAGGGCCATAAACCATGCAGTACGCCCTCTGGCTTGCCAGTTAGCTGAAGAGGCAGATTTGACGCATTATCAAGCACAATATAATAATCAAAACAAGCGAGTGCCTGCCCCAACTGTTGAAGCGGAGAATCTGATTCCTCCAATCCGTAAGCACACTTACGCCCCTGATACTGAACCGTCTTCCCTAATCCATGAAGAAGCTGTTTTCCAAGCTTTAATGGGAATCGACTGGACCACTGTTGATTTCCAGCCGATGGGTAGAGACGAGGAAGCTGAAGCGGCGGAGGACGAGGAGCAGGCTTGAACCGGAAGCCGGTTTGAAGTGCTATTTGCAACATCCTTCTACAAAAACAATGATTTTGTTTGGGCACCATGCTGCCTTGTAATAGGATAGTTAAAACTTCTGCCTGGGATATGCCTTCGTGCATAAGTACTGAAGCTTTTGCTTGAAAAAACTTTAATTCATATTTCCTGCAATCAGAAAAATTTGAACTTCGGTAGCGGTTATATCGTCAGCCGGATTATGATCTTGATATGTGTATCACAAATATACGATACATAAATACCTGCCATGCTTGGGTATAAAGCTGGCTTAACCAAGCCTGAAGCGGTGGTTTTATAAACCATTACCGTCAAAAAGGGGAAAGTAGCCCCCGTACAAACCGTACTGACTTAATACGAGCCCCCTGGTTACTCCATGATGTTAACAGGGAAAAGGTAAACCGGGTAAACTCCTCCGGATTAGAAGGGGGATCAAAAATCATTGGCTGAACCGGAAAAAATATGCTTGTTGACATAAAGAAATCCAACAAAAGCAAAAAACGAACAAACCATGAAAACAACATGGAAACAAAAGTAATGATAAAAACCATTCGCAAAAATATGCTATTTTGCGCTGTTCAGATGGCATTACCATGGTCGGACAGGATCAAGGCCCCCAATAGGGGTGACAATGATTCAAGTCAGCCAGGTCCCCAAATGACTCGTGGCATATATGCCAAATCAAGAGGCGTAGCAATGGCTCGGGCCCGACCATGCTCCCAAGTGATTTTGTGGCCTTAGGCCGACCAAGAGGTGTTACTGGTTTAGACTTGACCAAGTCCCCAAATGATCTGGTGGCTGTCGCCTATCAAAGGGTGTTCGTTGGTTCGGACACGACCAAAGCCCCCAATGATATAAAAACAAATTTCAAGGGGTAAACCGGAGGCCGTTTTAGACAGAACCACTCCGTGTAACCTCGCATGATGAGAAAGACAGAGACCCCGCTTCAGCTGAGGCTCCGGTTTGATATATTAAAGATAATATATACATTGTCATGATATGTACATAGATAGAGCCAATGGCTCAAGTATAGTAAGGCCGAAGATGAGCTATATTCCACGGTCTGTTGGTCTCCTCCTCTGATGTACGTGAGTCTTGATGCTCTCGAATATCAATCAGATAATACGACCCGTTGTGCAGATTATTGCTGACTACGAAAGGTCCCTCCCAAGGTGGGATAACTTGTGCATATCCGTTTGATCTTGGATAAATCGAAGCACCAAATCTCCTTCTTGAAAAGTTCTGGTTCTAACCCGGCGACTGTGATAGCGACGAAGATCTTGCTGGTAAATTGCCGAACGGGCAGCTGCTATATCACGCTCTTCGTCCAATAGGTCCAAAGCATCTTGTCGTGCTGTCTCATTGTCTGCCTCAACATAAGCTGCCACACGAGGCGAATCATGCCGGATGTCACTAGGGAGAACTGCCTCTGCCCCATACACCATGAAAAATGGCGTGTATCCTGTGGACCGGTTTGGTGTAGTATTGATACTCCATAATACAGATGGCAGCTCTTCAACCCAACATCCTGGGGTTCTTTGCAATGGGACCAAAAGCCGAGGTTTGATGCCTCGCAAGATTTCCTGATTAGCTCGTTCTGCCTGTCCATTGGATTGGGGGTGTGCTACTGACGACACATCAAGTCGGATGTGCTCACGTTCACAGAACTCCTTCATATTACCCTTGGATAAATTGGTACCATTATCAGTAATGATACTGTGTGGAAAACCAAACCGGAAAATCACCTTGTTGATGAACTGTACCGATGTTGCTGCATCACACTTGCTGACAGGCTCTGCTTCAACCCACTTGGTAAATTTATCAACTGCCACCAAAAGGTGAGTTTTCTTATCCTTGCATCTTTTAAAAGGTCCAACCATGTCTAGCCCCCAAGTTGCAAATGGCCATGTTATTGGGATCATCCTCAATTCCTGAGCCGGCACATGAGCACGCCTTGAAAATTTCTGACATCCATCACACCGTTTAACCAAATCCTCCGCGTCAGCATGTGCTGTCAACCAGTAGAACCCGTGACGAAACACCTTTGCAACCAGAGACTTTGAACCGGCGTGGTGCCCACAATCCCCTTCATGGATTTCTCTTAAAATTTCACAACCTTCCTCAGGAGAAACACAACGTTGAAACGCCCCTGATACACTGCAATGATGTAATTCACCATTGACAATTGTCATAGACTTGGATCGCCGGACTATCTGCCTGGCCAGAATCTCATCCTCTGGCAACTCCCCCCTTGTCATGTACACAAGATAAGGAACCGTCCAATCCGGAATAACACGCAGGGCTGCCACCAATTGAGACTCCGGATCAGGAATAGCTAAATCCGCTTCACCTAGGAGCTTAACTGACGGATTGTGCAACACATCCAAAAAGACGTTAGGCGGGACCGGTTTACGCTGAGAGCCCAACCGGCTTAAAGCATCCGCCGCTTCATTCTTCCGACGGTCCACATGATCCACTTGATAACCCTTGAAACAACCTGCAATATTATCCACTTCCCGACGATACGCAGCCATGAGCGGGTCTTTAGAATCCCAAGTGCCAGACACCTATTGAGCCACTAGGTCCGAGTCACCAAAACACTTAACCCGGCTTAAATTCATCTCTTTAGCCATCCGCAGACCATGGAGCAAGGCTTCATACTCAGCTGCATTATTAGTACAAGGGAACATTAAGTGGAGAACATAACAAAACTTATCACCTCGTGGGGAAGTTAATACGACTCCAGCCCCCGAGCCTTCCAATTGCCTGGATCCGTCAAAATGAATAGTCCAATATGTGTGATCCGGCTTCTCCTCTGGTGCCTGTAATTCCGTCCAATCATTGATGAAATCAACAAGTTCTTGAGACTTCACTGCCGTCCGAGGCACGTACTTCAGTCCGTGCGGCCCCAGCTCTATAGCCCACTTGGCAATCCGGCCAGTCGCCTCCCGATTCTGTATAATATCACCCAAGGGAGCTGAATTGACCACTGTGATGGGGTGCCCTTGAAAATACTGCTTCAACTTCCGACTGGCCATAAAAACACCATAGACCAGCTTCTGCCAATGCGGATACCTTTGCTTGGATTCAATCAGCACCTCACTGATATAATAAACCGGCCACTGAACCGGATATTCCTTGCCTGCCTCTTTGTGCTCTACCACAATAGCCACGCTAACTGCCCGAGCATTAGCCGCTACGTATAATAATAGCGGCTCCTTGTCGACCGGAGCTGCAAGAACAGGCGGATTGGCTAACTGCCGCTTCAGATCCTCAAATGCCTCGTCAGCAGCTGGACTCCAGACGAAATTGTCTGTCTTCCTCAGCATTTGGTACAAAGGGATAGCCTTCTCCCCGAGGCGGCTGATAAACCGGCTCAGCGCAGCGATCCGGCCCGCCAAACGCTGAACATCGTTGATACACTCCGGTTTAGCTAGAGATGTAATAGCCGTAATCTTCTCCGGATTAGCCTCAATTCCTCTGTTAGACACCAAGAAACCCAGTAACTTGCCTGCTGGAACACCAAAAACACACTTGGCCGGATTAAGCATCATCCTGTAAGCTCGCAAGTTGTCAAAGGTCTCCTTCAAATCATCTGCCAGTGTCTCCTTCTGCCTTGATTTTACTACAATATCATCCACATATGCGTGCACATTGCGGCCGATCTGCTCATGCAGGCAATTCTGTACACACCGTTGATAGGTGGCTTGGGCACTCTTGAGCCCGAAAGGCATAGATACATAGCAGAAGGCTCCAAAGGGAGTAATGAATGCTGTTTTCTCCTGGTCCTTAACCGCCATCTTGAGCTGATGATATCCAGAGTATGCATCCAAAAAACTCAAACGCTCACAACCCGCCGTGGCATCAATGATCTGATCAATACGGGGGAGAGCAAAAGGGTCTGCCGGACAGGCTTTGTTAAGATCTGTATAATCCACACACATACGCCAAGTGCCGTTTTTCTTAAGAACTAACACCGGATTAGCAGGCCACTCTGGATGGAACACCTCAATAATAAAACCAGCTGCTAAAAGCCTGGCCACTTCCTCTCCAATGGCTTTGCGTCTTTCTTCGTTAAACCAGCGGAGGAACTGTTTCACCGGTTTATACTTAGGATCCACATTAAGAGTGTGCTCAGCGAGTTCCCTCGGTACACCTGGCATGTCAGACGGCTTCCATGCAAAAATGGCCCGATTCTCACGGATGAACTCGATGAGCGCGCTTTCCTATTTGGGATCCAGGTTGGCACTGATAGTGAACTGCTTGGATGAATCGCCGGGCACGAAGTCAACAAGTTTGGTCTCAGCTGCCGATTTGAACTTCAGATCTGAATCATGCTCTGTAGTTGGCTTCTTTAAAGGGGTCATATCCGCCGGATCGACATTGTCCTTATAATATTTCAACTCTTCCGTGGCACAGACTGACTCTGCGTAAGCCGCATCACCCTCTTCACATTCCAAAGCGATCCTACGGTTCTCGTGAACCGTTATTGTTCCCTTGTAACCCGGCATCTTGAGCTGTAAGTAGATATAACAAGGCCGCGCCATGAACTTGGCATAAGTCGGTCGCCCAAACAAGGCGTGATACGGGCTTTGGATCTTCACCACTTCGAAGCTCAATTTTTCTGACCGGGAGTCGTGCTCGTCTCCAAAAACCACATCTAGAGCTATTTTACCAATAGGATATGCAGATTTGCCTGGCACAACACCATGGAATACCGTGTTCGACGGTCTGAGATCCTTGTTTGTCAGTCCCATGCGCCTGAATGTCTCATAATATAGTATGTTAATACTGCTTCCTCCATCCATGAGTACCTTGGTGAATTTATAACCCCCCACCTGAGGGTCCACCACTAATGCTAACTGACCCGGATTATCAACCCGGGACGGGTGATCTTCTCTGCTCCACACGATGGGCTGCTCTGACCAGCGTAAGTAACGCGGTAAGGCCGGTTCAACAGAATTCACCGCTCGTTGGTGGAGTTTTCGGTCACGCTTATCCAAGCCCGTTGTGAAGACATGGTATTGCCCATTGCTCAACTGCTTTGGCTGGCTCTGATAGCCTTACTGCTGCTGCTGCTGCTGGCTGATCTGATTATTCTGGTAGTTGTGACCGCCCTGATTACGTCCTGAACCGGAAACCCCATCGTGATCCGGCCCGCTGAAACCGGATCCTGAACCGCCACCTAATCCATGGTCATACCGGAAAGCATTAGAGTTCTTGAACTCCTACATGATGTAGCAATCTTTCCAAAGATGGCTAGCCGGTGCCTCCTTCGTCCCGTGCTTTGGGCAAGGCTGATTCAACAAATAGTTCAAACGGCTTGCATTAGGATTGGGAGCCACGTTATGATTTGCCGCTTTACCTCTGCGCCGCTGCCCCCTGTCCTGTGCGTTAGTGTTAGCCACAAAGTCCACGCTGCCATCCGCCTTGCGCTTGCCTCCTTTTCCATGACCCGCTAGTTTATTCTGCTACTGTTTGGAGTTGTTATCCTTCTTTCCCTTCCCTGCTTCATTATCATTAAGCTCGGGATCCTTGGTACTGTCCGAATCGGCATACTTCACTAAGGCAGCCATGAGGGTTGCCATGTCATTACAGAGTCGCTTCATGCGTCCCAGTTTCAATTTTAGAGGCTCAAACCGGCAGTTGCCTTCCAGAGTTAAGACCGCAGAGTCAGCATTAATCCTGTCAGATGAGTGCAAAATTTCCAAAACGCGGCGCACCCAATGGGTCGTTGATTCTTCTTGTTCCTAGACACAAGCCGCCAGGTCTACTATGGACTTGGGCTGCTTACATGTATCCTTGAAATTCTGTATAAACCGGCTCCGCAACTGGGCCCAAGAGCGGATAGAATTGGGCGGTAGGCTCTTTAACCAAGTACGAGCCGTGCCCTCGAGCATCATGGTGAAATATTTTGCACATGCAGCCTCATCCACATCCAGCATTTCCATGGCCATCTCATAACTCTCTATCCACGCTTCAGGGGGTAAATCAGCGGTATAATTCGGCACCTTGCGTGGGCCCTTGAAATCTTTAGGCAGGCGCACACTACGTAAAGCAGGGATCAAGCAAGGCACTCCCAGAGCGGATGTGATTCCTGGTCCGGTAAGGGTGGCAGAACGAACCGGTGTAAGTTGGCCCGCATTATCCTGTGCTGCTAACTCGGCCTCCCTTTGTGCCCGGGCCCGGTTCACCACATCCCGAGCATCGACAACACCACCTGCCGGGTCATCACCACGGGCCGCTTCACGACCGTGTGCATTGCTTGATATGGCCGGTTCATCTATGCGCCTGCTGTAACTCCGGCTCGGACGGGGCGTAGAATGAATCCGATCACGGCTGTATGGGTATGCCTCCTGCTGCATCAGCGCGGTCCGGAGAAGCTCCTTAACCCGGCGCGTTTCTACTGCTTGCGGAGAATCCCGTTCGACCGGGATGGCCTCTAACCATGCTGCGGCCGCAACAAGGTTGTCCATAGGCTTCGAATAATGACCCGGGGGCATGTGGACTAGTGGACGAACCGCAATATTTTGGCGATGGGGCTCCACCAGGCGAGGTTGGACCGTCGCTCCTGGCCCTGGCGCCTCAATCCGGTTTGTCTCCTGGTACCGCGGTGGATTACTGGGTCCAGCTCCTGGAGTGTGAAAGAGATTTCGGGGGTCAAACCCTAACGGCAGGCGTGATCTGTGCTTTCGCTTTAAAACCTCCTGTGATGCATTCTGGTCAAGCATGAGTTTATAGGCCTGTGCATCCAAAGCGGCCCGCTCTGCGGCCATCTGGTCTTTTTCTGCTGCCAGATCCGCTTTGGCTTGCACGATCTGCTCTCTCACCTTCACGATTTCTGCATTATGAGCATCTTGATCCGCCGGGTCATCCTCTGCTATAAGCGCGGCCAGTGCGTCAAACAGATCAGATAGAACTTGAACCGGCGGGCGCACAAGGCCTCCTGCCCCTGCTGCCGCTGCCTCTGCGGATCCGGAGAGCATTGCTGCGGCAGTCGAAGAATAATTCGCCGCCTGGGTGCCAGCCATGAATATTCCAACCCGGTTGATCTGGCCTGGTGGGTCCGGAATACTGTCGCCATCGGAACAACCCCTAACCTGATCGTCTTGCATCCGGTATAGCGACTCGGTCTCTCCGGTTGAGGACTCATCGCCAGAATAGACGACGGTCTCGCTACCGTGCTCTGATTCGTCCTCGCGCTCTCCGTCGTAGATGACTCCAACGAAGGCACGCTTCATGGCCGGTTTAACCTGGGTAAATCTCGCACGCTGAGCCGTCTCGACGGGATCGGTGTAGATGTCCGGCTCAGGCCCAGGCTCACCGATCTTGCCGATGAAGACGTGTACGCTGCCAAAGGGGACCCGGTAACCATACTCAATTGAATCAGCCTCAGGACCCCATCCTGCATCATCGATGTAGATCCTGCCCCGACGACTCTTGGTCATCCGGCCCACGACATAGCCTTCGAGTCCTTTAAGCTTGCCCTCCAAGATCGTCAAACCATCGTGCGATAGCCCCACGGTGGGCGCCAACTGTCGTGGATTTGTCACGGCAGATGTTCTAGCGAAAGGACTTAGTCGTGGAGCCATCGCTACGGGTTTACTTGAAGGGGTTAAAGCGGACATAAAGACATGTGGGGTTTATACTAGTTCGGCCCCTTCAAGGAAGGTAAAAGCCTACGTCTAGTTGTGATGGAATTGATGTGGTCTCGATGGCTAGGGAGCAAACAAGCTTCGCCTAGGCCCGAGTTGTCGTTGTCTCTCCTGAACCGCCGCCGGGCCGTCCCCTTATATACACGAGTGACGCCCGTCGGTCCATAGAGTCCCAGCCGGTTCATATTCGTATCCCGGTCGGTATCTCTCTATTCCTAACTTACAATACAAGTTATACATCAGGTCGGTTTTACAGCTACAGATTCTAAACCGACTATAGGCCTTGGGCCTTCACCTGCTTATACCACTATGAAGTTAACCCGGCCCAAGTAGGCCGGTTTATACCCAGTGGTAATATCCCCAACAGTGGTCTTCCATACCCTTCGCATCTGGGGTAGTAGTGGAACGAGCGACAGTTAACTCTGGGCGACAAGTGCCCGAGATGAACTATAGCCTCTCGAGCATCTAGTTGTATGGCTTGTGGCTCAAAGGAAGTTGTTCTTCCGGTGAACCTGTAGGGGCGTTCGGGTGCTAGACCCCTACCGTAGATGTGCACAGTGGCCCAGAATTGGTGGTCCTCACCGCTCATGGGTCCTTGGTACACAACATATTCTGGTGGCTCCTCTAATGCATAGGCACGACGGGTGAGGTTTGCGAGGATGGTCACAAAACCTCCAAGGTTGGTTGCTGTGGTCTCGTTGTGCACTATGGGTCCAGGCATTGTGGCTCGGTTTGGGGTAGCGGTTGTGCTGTGCTGGGTTGAGACTAGCGTGCCCTTTTTATAGGAAAAAGGGGACGGAGTCTTCTTCCGAACGCTTGCGAATGAGGCGCCTTGGGTGCTAGTCACTGGTGTGCGATCGACAGGCTAGGCTGATAGGTTGGGCACCGACTGCCAAAAGTGTCGGGATTACTGTGTGGCTATCTTGCACGAGAAGCTTGGCTGGGGTTTGGCTAAGGTCTAGTGGGTTGGTTTGCCTAAGTTTTTCGACCTGGCTAAGATAGGATTAGCCAATGGTCAGCCTGGCTCTGATACCAAGTCTGTCATGACCGGTTTTCCGGGTAATAAATTTCCAGAAAAGACCGTCGTGCTCATCAGCCCCAAGATTACTGTTAGCTGATGAGGCTCCAACTTGATACAGAAATTCCAAGCAGAAAAACAAAATATGTAGTACAAGGCCATTCTGGCCTGTGAGTACAACAAATGGTTTCTAGTGGTTGATGGCGGAAGCGCGTTGTGAAAAATCCGTGTCTATGGGACTCCATTTCCCACGGGAACAGCTGACCAGGTTAACTCCTATCTTCGCGAGGCTGCTATCTCCATTACTTAGGTTCCGGGGCTGTCATCGCGTCGCTCCTCTTCGTGCAAGAAAATCTGGCCAAGACAATAGCCAGGGACAAGCCAGTGAGTACTTTGAATGTACTCGCAAACATTATGAACACAGGTATAATATAACAATGATGTGCTGAAAATATTTTATGCTCATGATGTCAGTTACAAAAGATAAATAAATCTCTGATGCGTGCAAGCAAGTTATTTATAAAATTGCAATAACATAGTAGTATTAAAATTTATGAAATAAATAACAAGCAAAGCCATAGTCGGGCGTCTTAGCGACACCACATAAAGGGCTTTAAAAGAAATGCCACAGTCGGGCGTCTGAGCGACACCACATAAAGGGCTTTAAAAGAAATGCCACAGTCGGGCGTCTGAGCGACACCACATAAAGGGCTTTAAAAGAAATGCCACAGTCGGGCGTCTTAGCGACACCACATAAAGGGCTTTAAAAGAAATGCCACAGTCGGGTGTCTGAGTGAC